>NC_056726.1:1897194951-1897364951 GCF_019279795.1 Protopterus annectens | reverse complement strand
TGGGGAACCTATACTGCAAACATAGGACATGCTCAAAATTCTTAGATTTTATAAACAAAAACTTCTTGGGCTAAATTGTTAATGAATCTACTAGAGAGCTGAATATTCCTAACTTGGTGATAATAAACATAGCACCTGTATGCACCATACATGAGGTTTCCACTCACTAGTCAAATCAGACCACAAATTGTAACCTCCTCCATCAAAATCTTGAAACCATCAGAAACAAGTATCACAGAATGCAAAAATTTCAACTGTACAAATTTTCTATGATTCTACAATGATGTCTCTAAGTTAAGTGTACAATGGTATTACAGATTATGTTAATACTGCTAAGAGTTTTACTCACACCTGGGACACATGTATTAAGTTGGCAGTCCCAACTAGATCCAAGCTAAAGGGAATGTCTGAAAGCAAGCCAGTATACTGGTTTCTATGCATTAATGATCTATGTAATAAAAGGAAGAAATTCCTAAATCTGCATATCAGAGCAAATGATCCCCAAATTAAAGAGAATATCAAACAGATAGATAAGAAAATAAAAAAGGACATAAGCAAACAAATTAATTCCATGAACTCAGACTAGCTATGGAAGCCAAAGACAACTTCAAATTCATCTTTTGTTAAGTTAGGGAAATAAGAAATAACATCAAAACTTCTTCTAAATTTATTTGTAATGGTACTAACTGCTCTGATCCAATGGATATTGCCAACATTTTGTCTAATAAATTCAGTGCCAATTGCACACCAGACACATATATTCCAAACCCACTTATCCCTACTAAAATCAAGCCACCAATTTTCAAGAAAGAGTGTGTAATGAAGGTACTCTCCAAAACCAAGAATACGTCATACATGACGCCTGACAATATATCAGGTTTCCTTATTAATACCACTAAGCAAGCATTAGCAGACCCACTCACCTCAAGTGGTTTAACCTGAGGCTAGCAACTGACTTTGTTCCACAGGAGTTGCACACAGCTGTTGCAATGCCACTTTACAAGAGTGAGCAACCATAGACGCAAAAAAATACAAACACGTCAGTCTAATGAGTCTTATAATCAAAGCCATGGAATGCATCATAACTGACCTAATTAACTATGATATCAAAATTCTTTTCAAACTCGACACCTAGCAGTTTGACTTTGTCAAGGGTAGATCCTGTCTACTGAATTTTGGAATTTCTTTGAGAGGATTACTCGGACCACAGACACTGTGTAACCTGTTTACACAACATGTCTTAACCTTGCCAAGGTATTTGACATCGTACCATATGCAAATATAATGAAATGACTCATATGTGGTTAGGTGGGTAGCCATCGGGCTTAGAGATACGACTTGTACAGTAACAGTAGGGAGTGCATCATCTGAGAGCATGAATGTGACTAGTGGAGTTCCTCAAGTATCTGTGCTACCAACTCTACTTTTTGTTATCTACTTCTCATGTCTCCACTTATCAAACAGCAGTCTCTGGTTAACAAAGTCTGAAGATGATTGTAAGCTGCAAGTTATTGATAAATCCCCCTCTGACAGGCAGGCACCCAGCAGGAGCTTACACTTGTGAATACCTGGTGTATAAAAAATGGTTTCAAGCTGTTTTCCAACAAACACAACATTGTGCCATTCGGTAAGCAAACCCAAGCTCATGCTTACTGCATAGAACTCTATACCCTACAAGCTCTCCTCACTCTGGAGAATGTAGGCATATGCGCTATTACCAAAATTTTGTTTAAAAGCAGCAGAATGTTCTCTGGCAGTGGAATGCTACAGTACACCAGTAGCAGCACAGACAGTGGCTAAATGTGGAGGTGTCTCAATTTACATTATCAACAAAAACAACTCCAGGCTGATTAAACAGAATGATACCCTGGAGTTCATCTGCATCTAATTCTCCATAGACAAGGCTCCTTACCATGTCCTGGCCAGTGACTGGTCACCCTCTATGACCCAGAAAGCTCACAATTCTTGCCTAGACCTACTAGACACACTGAGTATCCAACCAAATACCCCATTCATGGGAGACTTTAACTACTACTCTTTAGACTGTAAAATATACACTGCCTCTAATTCACAGACACAATGTTTCCTGGACTTTATCTACACAAACAACCTGAAACAGATATTGCAAACTCCAACCAGAGGATCAAACATATTGAATCTAGTGCTTACCACCATGGGAAGGTGTTGCACCTCTCCCTGTGTCATGTCCTCATTACTGAGGTCAGATTGCAAAGTGGTCTCCTTGAAAAAAAAAAAACCCAGAAAACACAAAACCCGTAACAGTTAGTAACTATTCTGAAGCAAGCTACGTCCTATTCAGTAACAGCTTGTCAAAATTCACAGCGCCCACATACCCTGATAACACAGCTAGCTATGTAGAATTATTTACAGAAACCCTGCACAAACATGTTAATGGCTGAGCTTTCTGTACCTTTGAAAAGTAACTCCAGATCTAACACCAAAAACAAACCCTACTGGTGGAATCCTTGCCTTAATAGGGTAGATAACCAAAAAAATCTTGGCCAAAATCAGAAAGAGCAGCTTTCATAGAGACAAGAGAAGAACACTCTGATTCAACGAAGCAAGAAACTAAGAGCTTTTCATCCAGAAAAAAGGAAGTCATTGTCCCACTGTACTCATCCCTCATTAGACCCATTATAGAATACAACGCTCCATTTGGTATGTACCTCTCAAGACATCTGCAACAACTGGAAAGGCCTCAGAAATACCTCACTAAAAGAATCACACGCCTAAAGCAGATGCCCTATGCTGACCGCCTTAAAAAACTCCAGCTATACTCTGTCGCATATCGTCTACTCAGAGGCGATCTCTGCTTAACATACAAGGCCATGTCAAACCCAGAGCTGTTGGACATGCTACACTTAAAGAAATCCCAATCCCTCAGAGCTACACACTCCAGGGATCTAAACCTTATCATCACAATAAACAAGACATGCTGGAGGGATAGGTTCCTGACCCAGAGACTCCCCAGACTCTGGAATAGATTGCCCATACATGTCAAGCAGAGTGCCTTTTTGGACCTCTTCAAGAGGAACCTTGACGATTGGATGGGAGAAAGGAAATTCACCCCAGGGATCACGTCAGTTGCCCTGCTAGACAGGGGTCCAGGAAAGTAAATAATGTGGGAAGAAATAGCCAGGGAATTGTTATGGCTAGGCTTGTATAGGCCCGAGGGCTGATAGCTTAGTACCAACCTATGAGATTTAATAAAGTCCAACAGGACCAATTACGAGGTCAGGGTTATCTCTTAGATTAAGGACAATCACAAGGCCTTCTTCAGCTATGTCAGGAACCGTAGAGATAATACTCAGCACTATGCAGAACTGGTGGTAAATGGCACAACCGTCACTGACCAGGGTGACATAGTGAAACTACCTGGTGATAAATTTAGCTCTAACTTCACCCCCCACCCACTGCCCCCTGTGAAATCCCTTCTAGCATATAACCCCCTACCATCAACAGGGAGCAGGTCCTGTTGGTGCTTGCTAAGGCCAAAAACACTGCTTCAGTGGGCTCAGACAATATCCCTGGTTGCCTCCTAAATAGCCTAAAATATAACCTAGCAGAACTACTTGAGGCATTCTTCAACTACAGCCTCAAAGCAGATTACGTACCAGGTGAATAAAGGGCCACAAGGGTCATCCCTTTTCATAAGGGTGGACCATCAACCAACCCCAGGAGCTACAGACCCATCAGTCTGACAAGTCTAATTTGCAGTGCCATAGAATGAATTATCATAGAAATGATCAACAAGGACATTGTTAACCTACAGACATTGGACACACCCCCATTTGGCTTTGTTAAGGAAATGTCATGCCTACTCAACCCAGTAGACTTATCCAAGAGGGTCACCAAGGCTATGGATGAGGGGAATATGGTGCATATGTCCTACCACGACTTGGTGAGAGCATTTGATACAATACCCTAGTCATGTATAACAACTTTCTGGATTGCTGGCTGGCTCACAGATAGTTCCCAAGAAATCAGGATTGGTGGGGCCAACTCCACTAGAGACCAGTCACTATTGGAATACCTCAGGACTCTGTGTTTTGCCTGCTGCTGTTTGACTTCTAATTCTTGGAAGTCAAGGCTAATGTCAAAGGCCTTTTGCTCACCAAGTTTGCAGATGACTGTAATCAACATCCTACAAGAGGATCTAGCACAAACAAATGATTGGTGCAAAATCCACAGATTAAAACTCAACATGAAGAAATGCATTATAGTGCCCTTTGTAAATTGTTCACCCAAGCTAATTGCTCTGTCAGTAAAACACCCCAAGAGCTGACCTGATAGTTAGGGATCTCTGATCATATATAGACAGTAACCTGCCAAGCAACCAACATGTAGCCATGATACTAAGAAAATCATTCTATTTCGCCCAACTCTTTAGCAAGGATATGTCATCCAGGTCCAAGGAAATTATAGTACCACTATACTTAGCCCTTATCTGACCCATCATTGAGTACAGTGCCCCTTTGGCACATACCTAACCATCACTTATAACAGTTGGAACGCCCTCAAAGGTTTCTCATCAGGAGAATCCATGGTATAAATACCTGTCCTACACAGATCAACATAAGTCCCTATCTCTGTATTCAGTCTCCTACAGGTTACTGAGAAGACGATCGATGCCTGCCATACCAGGCATCCTCAGAT
The DNA here is from genome assembly GCF_019279795.1 of Protopterus annectens. Lineage (NCBI taxonomy): Eukaryota > Metazoa > Chordata > Ceratodontiformes > Protopteridae > Protopterus > Protopterus annectens. Next base: position 1,897,360,274 of record NC_056726.1, on the reverse strand, counting down.
CCAGCTATGATGGATCTCTTGCACATCCACAAAACAAACAGCACAGAGAAGCACTCGATTCAATAATCTGAACTTTGCTCGTGACATAAACAGAACATATTAGAGAGACCGATATGTGTCTCAAAGGATCCCCACTCTGGAACAAGCTTCCAGTCTAAGTGAAGCAAAGTTCATCCCTGACCCTGTTCCAAAAAAAGCCTTGATCATTAAATGGGAAATCCCTGATTTACCCCTGGTGTGGAACTCATGTCTATGATGGTCACAATTCCACAGTAAATAAATCAGTCTTGAAACTACCTCTTTACTAACAAACCCCACAATAAAGGCATACAAGGAGCTCTGGGGCAAAACTGGGATGGGTTGCACAGCTAGGGTTGTAAAGACCCTGATGGTTGTTAGCCTGCTATAAACTTATGAACCTATGGACATTCCACTTCAGAATGAAAAGGTCAAGAGAAACCTTTGTACTTGGGTGGACAGCATCCACATATCTAACCATCACTTTGCCTCCTTTTACCTTCTACAAAGAAATCCTACCCTCCTTTTAATTCAAACTGATTGGACCTCTTATTGAGGACAATGCCTTCTTTTTTGGGATGTACAATACAAAGCATGTCAAACAACTAGAAAGACCCCAGAAAGTTGTAGCTAAAAAGATCATGGGCTTAAAAGATCTGAACAACCAAGATAGACTGGAGGCTTTATCCCAATAGTCAGCATCATAGAGACTCCTTAGGGATGAACTGCACCTTGGTTATAGGGCTGTAAGGAATACAGTAGTCCAAGAAACCATATACCTTTATAACAGTCCAGCTAACACAAAGGTCAGAGATCTAAATACACAAATAAATAAGACAAGGAAGACAGATATATTTGTCATGCAATGCCTTCCCTTCCCTGATACAAACTTCACCTCCAAGATAAACAGTGTGACACACTATTGGCCATTAAAAAGAAACTAGGAAACTGGAGGGGTTTTTATAACATCACCCCTGGTTTGACTGACCTGGCCCCCAGTGAAAGATAACCAAGGACTAAGGGGTTGCTGACAAGGCAGAAATTACCCCAAGGCTCAGCTGCATTGTAACTCCTATGAATATGAATAGAGAGGCCTCAGAAAATAGCTGGAAAAAGATAAACATGCACTTGAAAAGAACTGTATGATAGATTTTGCTGAAGTGATAAAATATGCATCGTGACATTGCTAGTCCTAGAATGATGTACAACTATTTCATAATGTTGACCTGCTTTATTAAGTTTTGTGCCAGTGTAGGAACAGATGGCAAATTAAGTCTAGTCGGAAACTAGAATAGCATTTGTGGTACTTATTGTGATTCAGGAGCATTCTTAACCAGTTCCTGATCTCGTGAAGGTTTAACCTGAGCTGCTAGTTGGATTGACATAATTAAAATCTGTATGATACATAGATGTATTATATGCTATGAGGGTTTCTGATAGGTCCCTACTGTTTGCTAGCTAGGGATGGTCACTAACAGCAAGGATGGATTCACACAGTATTTTCAGATGCATATCCCTGCTCCAAGCACAATTTCCCTTAAGAGCACACAGGGAGCACACTCTGGACCTGGAGCTAGACTCAGTTTCTCAAGCCCACACAAAACTCCATAAACTTTAAAGCTCTGTGTCTCTGTTCCAGTAGTTGACACATGCACTCGGATATTTGAGTTTCACACACACACACACACACACACACACACACACACACACACACACCTGGGAAAAGCTGGCAAAGATTTACTAGCTGTGCATCTTTCTGCCCAGACTCTGAGGTAATCACACTGCCACCAGTCAGCTACCCTAAGGCTCTTGCAAGGTTACTCAATTATACTGTGTAAAATTAATACTAATACAAATAAGGGGTGTGACTAAAGCAGCTAGGCTTTCAGTAGCGGCCACGCTGTCCCTAAAGCAAGCATAAATACTCTCAAGATGTTAAAAGTATTCTCTATAGAACCAGCAACAATGAAAGGTATTAAATATTTAATGATAAATAATAAAACAGAAATTAGGGGAATACCGAATAAAATAAACAGCAGAGTTTCAGCCACAGAAATATAACAAATAATACAGTTGGATAATTTTTCACAGATGCAGAAAACAATGCTAAACTATTCTCACTAAATGTCCCTGACTGACTAAAGGATTACTGTTCCCTGACTAATTACTAAAGCAAGGCAAGCCGATGTATGCTGAGACTGTTACCACAGCAAAAGCCAGTGATGTCTCTCTTGTCTATGTGGAATGTGTGGCATACATATCCTGTCAGAAATATTTCCAGTCAGGTTCCAAAGTGCTGCTCTGAGAGTTCCAAAGAAACCAGATGGTGGTTAGAGGATGACATCACCTCTGGTCACCTTACCCTGGTACAATACACACACAGAGTGCTGCTAAGATCTGTGGCAGCATCTGAAAGCTGTAACACAATTTCCAACTTTCCACCTTTCAAGGGTTCTCTGATAAACATACACATTTGACCAGTTACAGCAATACAACGTAACATACATGCATACATTCCTTCTGTCCAGAATGTCCTACTGTTGATGCTTTTTTTTAATACAATGAAAGGTATTGAAATATTTAATTATAAATAATAAAACAGAAAATAGGAGAATACTGAATACAATAAACAACAGTTTCAACCACAGAGATATAAAAATAATACAGTTGGATAGTTTCTGACAGATGCCGAAAACAATACAAAACTATTCTCACTAAATGTCCATGACTAACTAAAGAGTTACTGTTCCCTGACTGCTTACTAAAGGAAGGCAAGCTGATGTGTGCTGTCTTACAACAGCAAAAGCCAGATGATGTCTTTCTTGTCTGTGTGAATGTGTAAGATGTATATCCTGTCATAAATCTTTCCTGTCAGGTTCCAAGTGCTGCCGCAAGAATTCCAAAGAAACCAGATGCTAGTTAGAGGATGACATCACCTCTGGTCACCTGACTCTGGTGCAGTACACACACAGAGCTTTACTAAGATCTGTGGCAGCATCTGAAAGCTATAACACAATTCCAAACTTTCCACCCTTCCAGGGTTCTCTGATAAACATATATATTTGATCAGTTACAACAATACAACCTAATGTGCATGCATACATTCTTTCTGTCCAGCAGGACTTACTGTTGATGCACATTTAAGACAAGTAACATTACAAATATATATATTTTTAACTCAAACATCTGTACAAGTCAGTGTGATGGTTTAATAACATAAAATTCTTTACAGAACTCCAGCTAGCTATGCTGGCATATAAATACATGTAAGCCCAACTCTCCCTGGCACAGATGTCACTACCTCATGAAATCACAGTGTTACTTTGGCCCACCACAGTGGCATGGTAAAATGAAAAAGGGATGAGATCCCAGAACAGACCTTTACAGCAGTCTCAGACAGACAATAGAATAAAACAACCACATATATACTTACACACTCACACACACACACACACACACACACACACACACACACACACACACACACACCTTATATTACTAGATTCATATGGATGTAGTGTGTGTTTGTATATAAAATATGATATTGGTATATGTAATACTATAGACAAAATTAAATATATATGTGTGTGTGTGTGTGTGCGTGTGTGTGTGTGTATAAAACATAGCTTGTATTCACAAAAGCAGTAGTCAGTCTGTTAAAAAATTACTGTAGTTTTGCATCTTATTAATTTATGCAAAAGTAGCAACGATATAAAAATAATGATGTTAATGGTAACAGTTATTGTATTTCATTATATTTGAGTATAGAATTTAAAGTGACAATTTCTCAGAGCATGTTAAGAAAGACTACTGCAGCTCACTTCAATAATAGTAAGCTTATGGATGTTATTTCTTAATTTAAAGTGCATGAATTAACTAGCATGATAGACTACATGAAGGTTATTAAATGAACTAATAGTTAATTCATATGGGTCTTTAAAAGACATTTTATATTTTATTGCTTTTTATTATCTGGGCAAGTTCCAGAGAGGACTGGAAATTTGTTGAAAAGCTCCCACTGTATAGTAGTCAGGCTATGACCTTGTTAAATAACTGTATACTGATACCTATTGCAATATCTGTAGTAAGATGTCTGTAAAGCTTTATTAAAGAAACCATTTAAAATTACAAGCATTAATTTCTTTGATGTGTTTCACTGTATGTTCCAACAAAGAAATGTTGCATTTTGAAGTAGCTTAATATTTTAAAGTGTATTTGCTTCCCTAGATGATAACTTGATGCAATTCTGGATCTTTCTCAGGTGCTTTTTAGATTACTACCTGGCAAAGGTAAGTGAGAAGTTAAATATTATAGAAGAATGCTTTATTTTTTTTTATCAATTTTATCTTTCATTTTTACATTTGCTGACCAGGTTAGTGAACTAAGACCCATCTTGATCTACAAGCTGGGCCAAAGCCATAGAGCCATGATGAGGCGTTAAGAAGCATGGAGTCAGATTTCAGGAAAGTTACTCTATGAGGTGTAGTGTGAAAGTGATTCTCAGCCCTATCCTTTTTAATATTTTTATGTGACATATGGCTGCATTTCATGAACCATATAGGCTACCTGTGTGAATCATTAAAGGTTGCTGCTGCTATAAATGCTAAACTGTCTTTGTACCAGGAATAATTGCCTGGAAGTGACCGTTGATGAATGTGGGAAATGTACTGTGTCACATTAGCAGCAGCTGGCATAATATTTATACTTTTGGCTTTGCTGAAGCTAACTAGCTTCTAGTTTGCACCCCCCCCCCCATTGTAATGCACAAAAGCCTTGTATAAAGCATATTTCTTGGTGTTAAATGGAGAACTGAAGTGTGCAGCAAAAAACATTCAGTCGCACAAGAAACAGTCTGTCATCAGGTTCCCTACTGAAATGTTAACACTCAAAATGCTGAGTGCTGAAAAGCTGGGGAAAAAAAAGACCAAAAATTCAGGGAATAGTAAATCTCAAAAATCTCTCCTCTCCTTCTTTTTGAAGACAGAGTAAACTCCCACAGCCCATGAACTTATACATAACAACTCCAAGGTTGGAATACCTCAGATCATCATCATCTTCTTTCGGCTGTTCCCATTAGGGGTCGCCACAGCAGATCATCTGTTTCCATTTCTTCCTGTCCTCTGCATCATGCTCTTTCTCACCAACTGCCTGCATGTCCTCTCTCACCACATCCATAAACCTCATCTTAGGCCTTCCTCTTTTCCTCTTACCTGGCAGCTCCATCCTTAGCATCCTTTTCCCAATATACCCAGCATACCTCCTCAGCACATGTCCAAACCAACGCAATCTCGCCTCTCTTGGTTTGTCTCCAAACTGTCCAACCTGAGCTAACCCTCTAATATACTGATTCCTAATACTGTCCATCTTAGTCGCACCCAGTGCAAATCTTAACATCTTTAACTCTGCCACATCCAGCTCTGACTCCTGCCTTTTCAATGCTACCGTCTCCAACCCATATAACATAGCTGGTCTCACTACCCTCTTGTAGACCTTCCCTTTCACTCTTATTGGTACCAGTCTGTCACAAATTACTCCTGACACTCTTCTCCACCCATTCCACCCTGCCTGTACTCTCTTCTTCACCTCTCTTCCACACTCACCATTACTCTGAACTGTTGATCCCAAGTACTTAAACTCATCCACCTTTACCAACTCTACTCCCTGCATCCTCACCATTCCTCTATCCTCCCTCTCATTTACACACATATATTCTGTTTTAGCCCTGCTGACCTTCATTCCTCTCCTCTCTAAAGCATATCTTCACCTCTCCAGGGTCTCCTCAACCTGGTCCCTACTCTCACTACATATCACAATGTCATCTGCAAACATCATAGTCCACGGGGCCTCCTGTCTAATCTCATCTGTCAACCTGTCCATCACCACTGAAAATAAGAAAGGGCTCAGAGCTAATCCTTGATGTAATCCCACCTCCACCTTAAACGTATCTGTCACTCCCACCGCAGTCCTCACCAATGTCACATTACCCTTGTACATATCCTGTACCACTCTTACATACTTCTCTGCCACTCCCGACTTCCTCATACAATACCACAACTCCTCTCTAGGCACCCTGTCATATGCTTTCTCTAAGTCCACAAAGACACAATGCAGCTCCTTCTGACCTTCTCTGTATTTCTCCAGCAACACTCTCGGAGCAAATATTGCATCTGTAGTGCTCTTTCCTGGCATGAAACCATACTGCTGATCACTAATCATCACCTCCCTTCTTAACCTAGCTTCCACTACTCTTTCCTATAACTTCCAGCTGTGACTGATCAGTTTTATCCCTCTGTAGTTACTGCAGCTCTGCACATCACCCTTATTCTTAAAGATAGGTACCAAAACACTTTTTCTCCACTCCTCAGGCATCCTCTGACTTTCCAAAATTTCATTAAACAATCTGGTTAAAAATTCCACTGCCATTTCTCCTAAGCACCTCCATGCTTCCACTGGTATGCCATCTGGGCCAACAGCCTTTCCATTCTTCATCCTCTTCATAGCTGTCCTTGCTTCCTCCTTGCTAATCTGCTTCACTTCCTGATTCACTATCCCCACATCATCCAACCTTCTCTCTCTCTCATTCTCTTCATTCATCAGCCCTTCAAAGTACTCTTTCCATCTGCTCAACACACTCTCCTCACTTGTGAGTATGTTTCCCTCATTGTCCTTTATCACCCTTACCTGCTGCACATCTTTACCAGCTCTGTCCCTCTGTCTAGCCAATCGGTACAGGTCCTTTTCTCCCTCTTTAGTGTCCAATCTCTCATACAACTCTCTATATGCCTTATCCTTGGCCTTCACCACCTCTCTCTTTGCCATGCGCCTCATCTCCTTATACTCATGTCTACTTTCTTCATCTCTTTGACAATCCCACTTCGTCTTCACCAGCCTCTTACTCTGTATACTCTCCTGTACTTCCTCATTCCACCACCATGTCTCCTTGTCCTCCTTCCTCTGTCCAGATGTCACACCAAGCACCTTCCTAGCAGTCTCCCTTACTAGCTCTGCTGTAGTTACCCAGCTATTTGGTAACTCTTCATTGCCTCCCAGTGCCTGTCTTAACTCTTCCCTGAACTCCACCCCACAATCACCCTTTTTTAACTTCCACCGTTTAATCCTTGGCACTGCTTTCACATTCCTCCTCCACTTTTTGATCACCAACATCATCCTGCAGACCACCATTCTATGCTGCTTAACTACACTTTCCCCAGTCACCACTTTACAGTCTCCAATCTCCTTCAGACTGGCCCTCCTACATAGGATATAATCCACCTGTGTGCATCTTCCTCCACTCTTGTACGTCACCCTATGCTCCTCCCTCTTCTTAAAATACGTATTCACCACAGCCATGTCCATCCTTTTCACAAAATCCACAATCATCTGACTTTCTGCATTCCTCTCCTTAACACCATACCTACCCATCACTTCCTCATCCATACCTCAGATAAAAAGGAATATTCCGAGAAATAGCATCTCAGACTTTGAATATGTAAGTCTGTTCTTCTGGCCATTCAGTCTCTTTTTTTCAGGACTCAATGTAGCAGGTCCTGACATTTCAATTTGTACCCTGTCATCATACCATAAAGTTAGTGTATGGTAGCAAAAGTAAATCTTTTCTTCTGGAATTATTCAGCTTAACACTTCTAAACTCAAGCCTTTAAGAACAATGATACTGTATGATACTTTATCCAGGATGGTGAAGTAATGCACAGAAGAGCTGCTTTACTTAAGACCAGGGACATTGCTGGCAGATGGGAACCTATCAGATATACATCATCAATTTGTAGCTAACATAACATAAAGTTACACATATTCACACACACACACACACACACACACACACACACACACACACACACACACACACACACACACACACACACACAAAATCTGTGTGTGTGTGTGTGTGTGTGTGTGTGTGTATATATATATATATATATATTTGTAGATATGGGTCTACTTCACATCACCTAAAACCCATTTGACTGACTTTCATTTCAACGAGACCAAATCACCTAATTTTCAAAATATTGAAAATTCATTTGACTGAATCTCATTTCACTGAACTGTAAGCCATAGACATGATGTGGGTTTCCATTCACGTGTGACTTGTTTGTGATAAATATAATTTCTGTAACTTACATTCAATGATACCAAATCACCTAATTTTCAAAATACTGAAAACTCATTTGACTAAATCTCATTTCACTGAACTGTAAGCCATAGACATGATGTGGGTTTCCATTCACATGTGGCTTGTTTGTGATAAATATAATTTCTGTAACTTACAGTGCTGACTGTCAGAATACTGATAGTCATGTAGAAAGTAGAGTTGTAGTGTTTTTAAGTGTGGGTATGTCTGTCTATATTTTTATGGGAAGTATCTAAAGTAATATGGTGCATTCTCAGCAGTAGTGGCAGCGTGTAGAGTACTGTAAGGCAAGTAACAGGTATATGCTCTTTTCCCACTGTAGTGCAATCCTGGAGTTAGTATATATAATTTGGCGGGGGCACAGCCTCCTACATTGGGGGGTGTGGTGGGCGTAGCCCCCCACTTAGTTTGGTTTTATATTGTCTGGTTTCTATTAAGAGGGTAAGTAAGTAGTTTTTAAGTTCTGGAAAGAGGTAGTTATTACTGTTGGGTATGTTTGTCTATGTTTTAACATTTAGTGTTTTTAAATTTAGCATTGTAAGCTTTCGGTGAAATGAGATTGAGTCAAATGAGTTTTCAGTATTTTGACAACTTAGGTGATTTGGTCTCGGTGAAGTGAAAGTCAGTCAAATGGATTTTAGGTGATGTGAAGTAGACTCATATATACGTATGTGGGTCTACTTCAAATCATTGAAGTTGCAGAACATCAAATCTAACATGATCAAAGACCAGATCGAAGTTCTGCAACAAACATCAAATGATTTGAATGGAGTTCGCCGTACAGAGTGGAACTGGAAATTGACTGTTTTCCTCACTGTAGTGCAATCTTGGAGTTGGTATATTTAAGTAGCAGGGGGTGTGAGAGGTGCAGGGAGGCTTGCCCCCCAACAAAAACGTAAAAGAAGACTTATTTGCTTGTTAAGTTTTTTTATTTAATTTTTGATGTTGCAGAACTTCAATGATTAGATTTTCAATTATGTTAGGTTCGATGTTCTGCAACTTTGATGATTTAAAGTACACCCTTGCATGTATATATAATTGTAAGACGGCTGTGTAAATGCACTTAAGGGTGAAAGGTTTAGGGTAACTCAGAATTGAATAAATGCAAATGATGATAAGTGCAAATGACAATAATGCCAAATCACACTATTGTTGTTGACGTTGGCTCATTGTTATATTTTAAGTAGTTCTGGGTAAGCTGTGTTTGCTTTTCAGGTGGGTTTTGCAATATTTTTTGCAATAATAAGTTTGTCACGTAATGCATCACAGTTTCAATTGGTATAGTATGAGAAGAATGATTTATTTTTGATTGAGTCTGAGCACGATTTTTATGCTGAAGTTGATAATATTTAGATCTGTGTTAATTACAGTGGATATAACCATAGATTATGAGGGTAGGCTTGATAAGCATCTTTTCCTTAATATCATTTAATCACAGTTTGTTGAAACTGCATGTGTTCATAAGGTTCCGAGCCTGCATTGTGGTGGAGTTTTGTACTTTTCCCCACTGTTGTGTGACCATAATTAAGTTGGGGAGGGTGAAGGATAAAGCCCTCCAGAAGATGGGTGTATTGAGTTTGCCCCCCTGCAAAAAATATTTTTTTTCAGTTTTTCAGGCATCTTTGAGTTACGCTTCACCATAATTGAAAATTGATGAAACACAACTCATTTTTGGATGTTATTAGTTGAAGATAGGGAACCCACAAACATAGATAAGTTACAAAAGGATTCTTGATTTTTAGAATTAAATTTTACATATTGCTATCCATAGTTGGATTTCATACTATTTTTCCAACCTGTGTTGATTAACATAGTAATTTAATATTTGAAGGATTTGGTGCTGAGTAATTTAAACAGTCATTGTCTAGGTAGATAACATCCTTATAAAGATTGCATTTTTATGCATTTTTATAGCTTAAAGTTTACATGGGAAATCTTAATTTTCCTATAATAGTAAATATCCAGATTTAAGGTGTTCTTTCACTTAATCTGCAAAAGAGAAACAAGATATACCCCAAACCTGAGATAACCATTTTGAATTTTTAAGACATGTTTCAGTAATGCTACTGATATGAGCATCTTCCAATCATTTTTCATTTCTTTTTTTTTCTTTGAAATTTGAACAAGTCTAAATTAGATGGTATAGGTACTTAAAAGTTTCCTGTTCAGTATTTGTACTACCCATGGAGAGGAGTAAAGCCCAACAGGAAGAGAATGTTCTTCTGCTTGCACACCTCATTCCAGACCAGTAGGCACTGAACTCCTACTCAATGATTGCATGCCCTTAATCATTAATTATATACCTACCCTTTTGTTGTAATATTTAGCAGGAACTTTAGGTAGCTGGAGGATCTCAGTAAGCAGATGCACTTTTCTCCATGCCTGCAGTGATGTTTGATAATTCCATCATATCCTATTACATATCCGGAGGAAGGACCTTCCTAAATTGTTAAAGCCAATATGAACAATGATCAAGTTATAATTACTTGTAATCCTTTTTAATCTTTGTTGAGATAGCCCTAATTTTGGACCAGCCAGATTGTACACGTTCATTAGCTCTTTAGAATCCCCATTGATGCATGTGGTATTTTGCACACAATTGAATCATTAATTATTAGGATAGTTTTAGTGGTGCCAGATCACAGTATCATGTGGTCTTTTGAGCATGAGTTAATTCACTGTTAAACTCAGGTATGTTATTGGTATGCACTCTTCTAAATACCATGGTATGATGACTGAATGCTTGATATACTGTGGTTAGGGGAGGTTTGTGTGTTATGACTTCTTATGATACAGCTGAGGCTTGTTAGATATATCTTCAGAATATTTACATACCTAGTTGCAGGGGTGTGGATGCTTACAAGGTAGAGCTGCTGCTGAGAATTTAACCACAGTATTCTGGGTGTATTACACCCTTCACAGACATTTAAGATCATGTGGAAATGGGTGCATTTTCTATGAATATGAGGCAGTTCTTACAGTGCCTGAGATAACCATTACCTAAAAGTGTTCAAAAGGTAGTTCATGATTTGCCTCTATACCTGATCTAAAGTAAAATCATTTCTCTATAAAATATAATTTACAGCATTAGCTAGGTCAGTAAGCACCCAGGACGATCCCACAGTAGGTGACTCCCTCAGCCAGAGTTGAAGATTAAAAAAAAAATCTATATAATAACTCTTTTCTGTCTTTGCTGCAACACCTTTCTGAAGAGTAGAAAAGAGCTATCCTATGTACAGCACCTGACACAGTACACCCTAGAAGCAGTCTTTGAAATCACAGTTATTAAATGATTACTGATACTGCTGGGTAAGTACTGACAGTTGTTAAATGAGTACTGATACTGCTGGGTAAGTACTGATAGTTGTTAAATGAGTACTGATACTGCTGGGTAAGTACTGACAGTTGTTAAATAATTACTGATACTGCTGGGTAAGTACTGACAGTTGTTAAATGAGTACTGATACTGCTGGGTAAGTACTGACAGGTGTTAAATGAGTACTGATACTGCTGGGTAAGTACTGACAGTTGTTAAATGATTACTGATACTGCTGGGTAAGTACTGACAGTTGTTAAATGAGTACTGATACTGCTGGGTAAGTACTGACAGTTGTTAAATGAGTACTGATACTGCTGGGTAAGTACTGACAGTTGTTAAATGAGTACTGATACTGCTGGGTAAGTACTGACAGTTGTTAAATGACTACTGACATTGCAGGGTGAGTACTGACAGTTGTTAAATGATTACTGATACTGCTGGGTAAGTACTGACAGTTGTTAAATGATTACTGATACTGCTGGGTAAGTACTGATAAGCACTCATATCCAGCAACATCGATCACATCACTGGCTTGCAAGGATCAATCTGCACTTCTTCTACAGTGCCAGTAATATCCCTTAAGTCTGTTACCTTGAGCAGCCACCCCTTCTGTCCCATTTTGACTACAGAATTGAATTTAGATAAATATGTTGTGCTAGTGAGCAAATAGATTATCTATGTTACCCAGACTAATTCCTCCATCGATAAGACAGTCCTAATAGTTGACCTAGTAGTCAGGGATCTGGAAACATATGCAAATCATAATTTGGCATTTGACCAACAGGTGGCCAAGGCAATAAGGAAATCATTCCAGATTGCTCAATTTATAAGTGACAGCACGGTATTCAGGACCAAGGAAGCCATATTGGCACTTTATTTAGCAATTATCAGACCCATCATTGAATATAATGCCCCTTTCAGCATGTACCTGATCAAATATATGCAACAGTTGGAATACCCCAAAAGTTCCTTACCAGGGGAATGCAGAGTGTAAACACACTGTCATACACAGATTGCTTAAACACCTTTTCTCTGTAGTCTGTCTCCTACAGGTTACTGAGAGGTGATCTATGCTTGGCAAGCAAGGCGTCCTCATATCCAGTTTGGATGGACCTTTTGCACATCTGCAAAATGGACAGCATCAGACCCAGTAGATCTAATGATTTACACTTTGCTTGTAACATAAATAGGACGTGTTGGTATGACAGATATGTGTCTGAAGAGTATCACTATGTTCTAGAATGGGTTCCCCATCCATGTGAAGCAGAGTCCATCCCAAACCCTATTTGAGTGTAACCTTGTCCAATGGGTGGGAAATCAGAAATCCACCATGAGACTGGCCCCCAATTCTCAGGCAGGCAGAGGCAGACAGTAATGTCCAAACTAACATACTCCCCTCCCATAACTTCTAGAAACTATCTAACATACCACCTCCTGATAAACACTTGTGATACACAGGAACACAATTGGGTTGGGTTGCAAGACTAGACTTATAAAGGCTCTGGTGGTCATTAGCTTAGTATATACCTATGATCCTGTGTGTGTGTGTGTGTGTGTGTGTGTGTGTGTGTGTGTGTGTGTGTGTGTGTGTGTGTGTGTGTGTATGTGTGCATGCGTGCATGAGTGTGCGTATGCATGTGTGTGTGTGTGTGTGTGTGTGTGTGTGTGTGTGTGTGTGTGTGTGTGTGTGTGTGTGTGTGTGCAGGCATGTATATTCATTTGTTTATCAGGTAAGTGAACTGGCCATCATGGACCCTTTTCAGCTTTACATGACAGAGGATGTTTTTGAGAGGAAAACAAAATATTCAGCAAAAACAATCCCCACACAGATAGCCAGTGGAGAACACAGCTGAACTCCAACTCTTAGGTTCATAAGTTCATAGTTGTCTACTAGACTAACAACCACAAGGGCATTTTTAAGCCCAGCATGCATCCTAAATCTCTGATAAGTTCTGATACTCCTGACAAGTGTAAGCACGGCTTTGGGAGATGAACCATTTACAAGTTACCTGTGTCCATTAAAGACATAGGTGCCAAACTAGGAATGCATTTGTTGTTTCCTATCCAATTGTACAAGTTGTACTTGAATTGGGTTAGTGAAGTACTCTGCTTCACATGGATGAGGAGCCTTTTCCATAGATGTGGTAGTCTCTGGGATACATACCTATCTCTCCAGCAGGACCTATTTATATCTTGGAGCTATGAGGCAGAGATGCTAACCAAGGCATTGTGTTAATCTGTTTATATCTGCTTTGTAGGATAGTACTAAATAAAAGGTCAGAGATTTTAAAAACAACACGGATAAAGTGGTTAAATCTGTAGATATTGTAGCACAAACCTAAGGGGTAGAAAGATATGAAAGGGAGAGTAACTAAAATGCAATAATTTTATGAGAAGACCTTTCACAATTTGATCCTGTAGTGCTCAGTAGTATGAGTAAATGAAATAGTGGAAGGGGCTTCTAAACTCAAACTTATATAAGGGGAGAGCAGTCTTTTCTGGCAGCTGTCTCAATAGAACTGTGACCTTTTATCATTACCTTAAATACAAATTTTACATTGGATCCTCTGGCAGTAGATGCAGGGGATAAAGCTATGCAGTTCCTGTGGTAAAGGGTTTGATTCCCTCAGCTCATATTTGCGTACTGTGTGCCTTGAGCAAGTCACTTAACCAGACAGTCCTTGGGAGCTGCTATAAATTTGAGCTAAGTCTCTCAGTGGTCCCCTTGACTGCAGGCCAAGTAACTATCTATGACAGATTGCACCTCCAATTAAGTGCATTGCACTCCATTTGAGAGTAAAAATGTGATATTTCCCACCAGTATGTTTGGAAGCTATGATAAGACAAATAAATGGTGCTTTGAAGTATTTCTGAAGTAACAGTCCCAATTTTTACCATAATTAAGTACCAAAAAATAATACTAAAATTATTTTAAGATAATCCTCCCAGCAAATACTTATACTAAACTTTCTTTTAATTGTTTGCTTGATATGTCTTATTGAAAAACAGTCTTGTTGTCTTCTGACTCTTATTCCTGGTGACATGTTTGCAGTGACAGTAACTACACTGAAGTAGCTTACTGGGTGCCTGCCACCATAAATAAAGTCTGAATTGCCCACTCCCTACCATGGTGTGATTCATATGTATGTAATCTTTGCATTCTGCAATGCCTGCTGTGACTTACTGCTCGCAATTTGCTTTGAACTGTATACTTTTTATTTTTCTATGTTTGAGATATTAATTCTGCATTTCACATGATAGCAATGAACCTTTGCTATAGAGTGTTGGGGTTCAGTGATGTATAATATTTGCAACTGGGAGTGCATCAGTATGATTTATGATGTAAAATGCCAGCAACTAGGATTGTGTTGGTGGGGTTTGTTTTCATTTATATAAATGTATGATTACTTATGTCATAAGTGATGGTTTAATAAAGATGTTTCTTGTTTAAAGAAATAGACATGAATTGAATAATGTATGCAATGTTGCCTAGGTTATATGATATATAACAATACATGTGAATAGGACATGCTGGAGGGACAGATTCATAACCCAGAGGCTCCCTTCACTCTGGAATAAAATCCCAGTCCAGGTTAGGCAGAGTCCCTCATTGACTCTTCAAGAGGAATCTTTGTGAGTGGATGGGAGATCGTAGGTTTACCCCGGGTATCACTTCTGTGTCACTGTTAGACAGAGGCACAGTATACTAACCTCGAAAAAGGGCATAGCAAAATAAATTTAAAATGGGTGGCGAAAGCCAAACACATTCTGGCTAGGCTTATAAATGCCCTAGGGCAGATAGCCTAGTATGAACCTATGAACCTATAAGTATAATGTTTGTTAATGTTGATTTGTTAATACAGTTTAATTACTTTTGTATAAATGTAAAATTGCCTATGTCACAATGATACTTCAATAAAGGTGTGTTTAACAAATGTTTCCAATCTTTTTTATATAAATTAAAATGAAAGTTAGATTAAAGCAACTCCCATTCCTTTGACATTATAGTCTAGTAGCTCGAACATCTTAGCTGGATATTCTGGAAAGCTGTTTAAGAGGAAATTCATACGGCAATAGACAGGTGCATAATTTGCAGTAAGGTATAAAATATTCATCTAGCAGTATTTTCTTCAATAAACATATTTTCTTTCATTTCTGAGTGTGTGTGTGTGTCTGTATCTGTGTACAAGCTTGTTTCTATGCACTGTGTGCACATGTGTAAGCACAAACATGTGCGTATTTGTGTGCACGTGTTTGCTCATCAGTTTGAGCCTTGTTTTATTCGGTGCAGATATTCTGTGCTATAAATAGAGCTCCTGTATTAAATACCTTTCTTTTACAGAGCTTCATACTCTGCTTGTTCAGAAAGGCTATTTACATTAATTCAGGACTCTATGCTTCATTATCCAAAGGACACTGTATATGATAATTAGGGAGGTGATCTGATCAGAAAGATTGCAGGTTTTCTAATTCCTGTTACACTGAATTTGGTGAAGAGAAGCAAATTGTAAGTCACTGGTGACACACATTTTCTGCCATTGTTGATGTGTCAGTGAGTTACCTCCCATTATATACAAATCTGCAGTTAACATGGGGTTTGGGAGGGTGGCCTAATGGTTAAGGTGTTTGCCCTACAAACACAAAGTGCAGGGTTTGAGTCTCACAAGGGATAATTGGCTAGGCTTAAAATGGCTCGTAAGGGCAGTTAGCCTAGTACTAATCTATGAACCTATAACTAAAGGAGATGGCATAAGGTCTGTCTTTTGTTTGACTCCATTGGACCATATGGTGTGATAGTATTTAACAGGGATGTATTTACACATTTTCTTTACTGGATATCTTCAGGTATAGAAACATTCTTATTGCAAACAGTTTATCAGTATTTTTGTTCAGGTCTTGCTGCAGTTTTTGTGATCAGCAACATTTCATTGCCCTTCTGAAAGTTTTGACAGTTGCAGAACACCCACCTGAGAACACAGTTTGCCTAGTTACTTATAAATGTCCTATTACTTTCTAAGATGTGTTAGGTAATTAACTGAGGCTCAGGAAATAAATTTCAAGAGAGTAAAACATTCCAGCTGGTTCAGTGATTAAAACAAATTACTGCAGACCCAACAGCCAGTCTGGAGAAAAAGCACAAATACATTAAAATGACAGGCGTGAAAGTAGATGCGGCAGAGTTAAGTAGGAGAAGGCCTTGGTGGTATGTTCCCACTGGGAATGATGATGGTACACTTCTTTTACTTTCCCAGGCATGCTGCCAGATTAGCAGACAAGCTGATGTCACCTGAGTATTAATTCTAACACTTAACAGTTTTACCTTTAAGATGAAAATTAAATCTCTAACTCTGGGTCTTACCATGGAGTATAATACTCTCAGAGTTTTTCAGTGCTGTAGTCTAGCAACTGTATGAGATGGCTTGCTGGCAGAATGAGTTACAGTATGCAGATCTGTGTGAGTTTGGAAAATAATCTACCATTCTGGTGACATGCTTAGTGCTTTCTATTCCCAGAAATCCATGTTTTTGTCTTCTTAGTTAATGATTAAGCCCCTGTCTCTTTGCTTCTTGAGAGCTGTTACTAATATTTCCAGAATATCATATTTCCACATGATCTGAAGCAGTTGTTAAAAATCTCCATATTCAGCAAATTTGTCAGTAACTGCTACTGTCCTGTTGTGCCTTGAAGTCAGGAAGGAATTTCAGTGAATGGCAGCTGAAGCCTCCTGGAACATGACTCTTCTGAAGAAAGAACATTGAAACCCTAAATTCAGGAAACAACTGCAGTGTAAAAGCTCTCAGTTACTATTTTTGTCCTACTACATGCAGTAAACAACGAGAACATGTGTGTTGAAGATTCCGCTATGCATCACTATACATCCTAGCACCAGAGGGCAGTGTGAGTGAATATTAGAGCCCTCAGCATCACTGAGATGTGCTTCTATCCTGAAATGAATATCCTGGGATGGCATTGCTTTGCTTACTAAATGCTCCATTGACTTTGTATAGGTAATTGACAGTGAGTATATTTTATTATTACCGTTATATGCTTGGGATAGATCACATAACGTGTTTAGTTCTTTTATCATGCTCTTTGTACGAATCTGTTTAAATTGTTTTTATTAATCATCCATCTAAGATTAGCTAGTCTGTTTGCAGTTCCTTGCTGAGTCATACCATAAGTGGTTCTTTGTTGATTACCCCATAGAGTTGAACTTAGTAAGGTCACTAGAACTTTCCAACAAATTCAGGTTCTGCAGGAATCCCAGTGGCTGTACAATATTTTACTTGTGTTTAATTTTATAACAGAAATGTTGCTATACAGGATAAAGTATTGGTAAGGCAGAGATGGCTCAGTCCATAGGTTAGCTTCATCTAGTCCATTCAAATGTATCCTAGATAATTGGGTGGAAGACCGCAAATTTGGCCCTTGGGTGGCACCCATGTCCCTCAGGGATAGCCATTGTTGATCACAGACCCTCTCTGCTCATAAATGCATTCTATATACTACCCAAAAAAGAACAAATGAGGACACTTGGAATTAACATGACTAAGCTTGTAAAGGCTCTAGGACTGTTAGCCTAGTAACTTCCTATGAAACTATGAACCTATGAACACATAAGGGGATTAAAAACTGAGAGTAAAGTACTCAGTATAAGGAAATTCAGTACACTAGACTTTGGTCATAGAAAATACCTTGGTCCAGTTATGTACCCTGGAAACCAGTGGGAGTGTCAAAAGAGTAGTCAGGCATTGTAATGTCTGACAGAGTTAAATTCTGTATGTTATTGTTGAGCAGTAGATTCTGTATGTTATTGTTGAGCAGTAGAGTCTGTATGTTATTGTTGAGCAGTAGATTCTGTATGTTATTGTTGAGCAGTAGTACCTGAGCGCTGGACTTACCTCTCCAGAATTCTTCTCTAGAGACATGATACTACCCACTGTGTTGGCCTTTTTATAATATGCTTAAAGTACTGTATCCAGTTCAAGAAGTCTTACCAACAAAAATGTTTTGGTCACACTGCATTGATACAGCACATATTTTTTTTCAGGTAACAATCTTGAAAGCATCAGCGTGAGTTCTGAGTTGTGTGGCCCTACAAGAGTGCAGCACTTTGTTCTGAGTTGTCTAAGCAATAACTAAGCAATATAGTGGATATAGACAGCTGATTAGGAAGCGGCATCATAGACAATATAGTAGCAACAGTGAAAAATGTGTCAGTAGCACAATCTGTTATGTGAAATGTAATTCCTCTGAACTTTGCTGCTTTTGTTTTTACTGTTATCAAAGGCATAGATGATGCCAAGTCCCTCTTTTCATGTTCTGTTTAAATGGTGAATGCCTCAAGAGCACAACTTCAAAGAAAAACTGGATCAGGACCTAAGCTGAGCTCCTGGACAAAACACTTCATAAGTACCTCATTTAGTGGCAGACAAAAATGCTAAATATTATATTATGTTTTTGAAGGTGGCTGAAGCAGTAATGGACTCCTTTGCATTTACACATTACTGACTACAAAAAAAAAACATTTTCTGGGCATCAGTAGGTAGAAGCAAGCCAATATAATTATATAATCTGAAGATAATGCAAGAAACTTGCAAGATAGCCAGGGCTGCCTTCAAAGTCAGAGAAAGTTAGAGAGAGAAAGAGAATATCAAACAGAAATGGGGAAAAAGATTGAAAATATAAAGATTCCATGAAACATAGCTTTAGGAAATATGCTGCAAATTCCAAATGTAGTTTAAAGCATGACATTCCAGGCTGTGAAAGCCAGAAGAATTTTCAAAGGGAGTAAACAGAACTGTTGTTGCTACTGAGGGCTTCAGGGATCATGAAGGGCTTTGCATCCAGTGAATGCAGTGGTGCTGTAATGTGTTTCTTTCTGTACCACTCTTTACCTGGTCTCCTTAGTGATTTATGGTATTGCTTCCTCTGTGGTTGCTTGTTTTCCAGGCTTTTACGGCTTCTGAATATTTTTCATAGGTTTTATTTTGTCCAGTGCTCATTATTCTGAATTTTCAGTAAATCTCTGGAATGCTTTAAACCTTTTTTAAGAGGGCACCAGACATCATAAAATCTGCATCTTATTGGTATTTGTTTACCATGTGGAGCAGTCTATATCACAACAGAATGGCACCAGAACTGCTTCCAGAGAACAGAGAGAGGCAGTTTCTCTTTCTTTCCCTCCCATGGCTAAGTGAAAGTCATCAGATCCTGACACTCTCAGCACCACTTCTGTTCTAATTATTGAGCTTATCAGCTGTCAGAGTGATCTGTGACATTTGCATACATTCAATTATCCTTGCAAGTACTGAAGTCGTGGCTGGGAAGTAACATGCAATTTTCATGGCAGCAAAAATAACAGGATGCTCAAGCCTCTCTTAGTTTGATTAGTTTCATAGAATTTGAAAAGAGAAGGGCTGTCAGCTTGGTTGAGAACGCCAAGTCCTATTCACGTCTTCAGACCACTAAAGTACTGTTTTGTAGTACACAGTGTTCCCCGTAGTATACCTGTTCACATCTTAGACTTAGAAATCATATTAATTTTATTCCCCCTGTATTACCCACATCAACTCCCCTGAGCTAGTGGTTCATTGACAGGGGCAGCCTGGGGAGAAGAGCAACAAAATCCTACAGATAATCTATTTGTATTTAATTTGAGAAGCAGCATATCTTTGAGGTGAAAGAAGGAGCCAGAGTACATAGGCAACGCCTTCCTGTGCAGTGTGCAAACTCGGTTCAGACAGTATCTGGAGGATAAGGTGAAACACTACAGTCTAGAGCCAGGAGACACTAACACTGTCCACTATGGTACCATGTCACCCAAAGAAAATGGATAACATAAAAGTGTGTTTTCACTTTTCAGTTTAGTTATGTTAAGTGAACAGCAATGAATAATAAATGAACTTTAAGCTACACTGCAAATAAAATGTTTATAATCTAATTTGATTTTAAGTACTGTGCTTCAGTGGACTCTTAGTCTAAGACAATGTGACGCTACTGTCCACAACTAGCATCATTATGCCTAGAACTTACTGCTTGCTACCCTGTCCCCAAAATTATCCTTATACAACCTGAATACCTGGGCTAACTCCCATTTTAATACAGGTATCTATATGTTAATGCATGCATATCCATGTTTTCAGCTGTTCTTCTACAAATGCTTGTACATGATATATTCCATTAAAACATGGTATTGTGATTGTATCAGTGTGACTGTATTGTACTTGGTTAAATTTCACCAAGTCTTTGGGTTTTTAATACCATGACAAGAATGGACCACATTCCTCAGTTAAGGTATGATTACAGTTCATGAAATTAGTATTGTTTCAATTTTTGATGTTAGTCAAAAGTGCTCTTCTCAGCACTTGCACTGTACCTAGAACTGACCCCTAATGCAGTTCATATGGAGTTACATGTATCAGTAGCATATCTAAATATGACTGCAAATTCTTTTTATGAGACCCATTGCTCCTATTGCTGTTAGAACTGTCTGGGTATCTTTCATCAACATTGATCTCATTTCTGCCTGCAAAACCTGATATTTTATGACTTTGTGGCTCTCTGTACATGAGACACTGAATTACTAGGTGTAGCAATTTCAATGATCAATGCCACTTTTGTCTTCTTTCATGGACTGCTGTAGCTGTTTTTATTTGCCTCTGTTTTTTGAATTGTTGGTAATGGGTTATCCCCAACATTCCACATAATGTCTTGTGGTTCATGCTTCCAATGCATCTCGGCTACGTCTGTAGTGTAGTGTTTGCTCAATCCCTTGTGCAACAATCATGCCACATTATTGTACCTTTTAGTGTACAGGCCCTGCAACATGACTGCATTACTCCCAGCAACAAGGTTTGCATATGTTTACAATTCCTTTATTGCAGAAAGAAAATGTGTCTGTTTCAATGAACTTTGTAAACCAACATGTATGTAGTCCACTATCCTGTACTACCATTATCAGCCTTTCATTCATTGGTTTCGACTAACCTCTTCTTAACCATTCCTGCATCAAATCCTGATCAGCATGAGCCTGTTCCAGGAGATCTCTATAGTTACCATTATATTTATGGCTTTTTCATATTCTTTTTCTTCTCATCTGATCTCCATATATTCTTTCTTTTGTTTTTTGGCACATTTAGTGCCTATCTGACTTTTGTCTATTTCTGTTTGGATTTCCATTCCTACTTGCTACCTGAATGCTAATGTTAAACTAAGCAGAGATGTCCTCTTAGACTTCCTCTCAACTTGTTTTAAAACTTTCACTATGGTGGGATCTGTTGAGGTCAGCAAATATGTATGTAGTCCCACGACTGCAGATCTACACATGTAATCAGTTTCAAGGAGGCCCATACCTCTTTCAGAGCGAGAGATGTATAATCTGGGTATACACTGATTTTATATATCATTTGATAAGCATGAAGCATTTTCTTGTTTTACTGTCCAACTGATCCAATACCTTTTGGAGCCAGTCTATCATACCAAAACTGTAAGTTTAAAAAGGGAGAACAAATTTGTTTACAACTTGGACTTTACTCCTAGATGTCAGGGATATTTTTAATATTAATTTTAGTCTTCTGAAGTATTCCGTACTGAGTTGTATACACATTTGTTCATATTGCCAGTGCTTCATCAATTCCCAAATAGTTATACCCTCCTTCCTGCTGATATATTTTTTTCTGTCCTAGATTGCTATTTTCTTGGTAGTACAACCTTCCTGCTTTAATCTTTGCTTTTGCACAAGACCAAATGTCATTCTTATATCATCTGAAAAAGTTTTAACCATTTGCAGTTATACTTTCAAAGCTCTTCATCTAATGAACTATATAATGAGTCATCTGCAAAAATTAGACGAGAAATCTTTAAGCAGGTTTTTTTTTTTTCTGGAAGCCAAATTAGACATCAGCTACGGATCAGCTCATTCTCCAAAGACAGTTTGTACTTTAGAATCTCCCTGTGCAATTAGAAATGTATCAAAACAATGACAGATTCTTTAAACATTTTATATAAACAGGGAAATACTCAACATTTTAAAAACCTATTTACATTTTCACAATTAGACATGCTGGCATACAGTACAAGTTAATCTAAGAATATACACAAATCTCCTGCCAGCCATGCTAACCACAGATGACAGAGTTTTCATTTTGTTCACATAAAGTATTCCATAACTTCAACATCTCTTTAACTTCTACTTTAATAATCTTCTGTTCTATGACCCCTTTTATTATTTTATTTTTTGCATTGTGAAATTGTTCATATCTGGGTACCTTTGCCTGTATTTCTCTTCAAATATCTGCTGCTTTTTTGTATTGACTAGCTTGTTTTTTCCTTGACAGAAATATTGCAGCATATCAGATCTCTTTTTCTTTCCATGTTTCTTTTTTATATCTTTCAAAAATCTCTAGGTTTTCTTTTTTATATTTTTGCACTTCCTTTGTTGCTTCATTTTTCCAAGCAGCCCAAAGTTTCTTTCTCTATGTAATGCATTTAATAGATCATTTGTATTAATGAACACAAATTTGTATTTGAAGCTTTTGACAGTTTTTTGTTACTTGTGCAAGTATTTTTCTTTCCTCTAATTTCACTCTTAATCTTTTTGAATATCTTCTGTTTGGAAATTCTGGGATTCTTGCATAATAGTAACAATAAACAATTTCTTCCTTATCAGTAATAGTCCATGCTATCATCTTTATGGCTCTTGTTTGGCCTGTCAGTGCTTGTGATTTTTGTAGGCTACTACTTCCTTCTACAACAGGAGAGTGAGCCATCCTCCCCTTTGAGTCTGACCTAGCCCCATTGTAGGAATGTTTCTGTGTCTTGAGGATTCTGCACTGTCAGTCATTTTTTTCTAGTCCTGGTACCAGTGCACATACCAGGATTGGGCACTTTTTTATTTTGGGTTGTTTTATTTTTTAACCTACCTCTCTCCATGAATGTACCCGTGTACCAATGTGATTCCACTAATGTAAATGTATACTTTTATTCAATTTGTTTTTATATAATGTGAACAAGTTCAACATGCAACTAAGTATCATCTTTAATACTGCACTATCAAGGATCATGTGAATGTTGAATTTACCAGATTTAATTTACATTGTATATGGTATTATATTGTACTAATAGAGTTTTGTCCTTGGCCACACACTGAAGTAAAGTCCTATAGTCAGCTGGACTTCCTTGGTCATCAAATGAAAATAAATTAATTAATTAATACCACCAGAGAGTATCCATATTGCTGCCAGAAATCTACCAGTGTCATTTTTAATTAACCCCAATAAATTTTATTTTGGGAGTAAATGCTGTACTGCACATGTATTGGACTGTATTCATGCTGGAATACAGATGAAGGGCCAGACAGAGATGTATCAAGTACAGAAATGCTGAAAACTCAGGAGTCACTGGCTTGAACAGATTGACAGTCATTGGACTGTTGGTATGTGTTTTTTCTTTGTCTAAGGGAAAATTTTTGGGGAGGATTTATTGTCACTAGGGGTACCATACAAAGCTCCTGCAACAATTGGACAGACCTCAGATGTTTCTAACAAAGAAGATCAAGGGAATCCAGCATGTACCATACACAGACTGACTTAATTCCCTGTCACTGTACTCAGTATTATATAGATTTCTTAGGGGAGACTTAGGCCTGGCATACGGAGTTATCCCTGACACAAACCTAATGAATCTGCTGCACATCTATAAATCAAACAGGACTAGTGCCACCTGTTCTAGGGACCTAAATAAGTCATGCAACTTGAATAGGATGTGCTGGAGGCAGCTTTGTCTCCCAGTGACTGCCACATCTTTGGAATAAGGTTCCAATACATGTGAAGCAGAACACCTCTGTGACACTGTTCAAGAGGAACCTGGATGAGTGGATGGGGCACCGTAAATTATTACCTGGGATAGAGCCCACAATCCTCCTGGACATTGGCAGTCATTAGTAAATACAATCCCAGGTACTGACTAGATTATCTATGGCATTACATCGAGATGAAACAGCTAGGCTTGAATTGACCTTCGGGTCGATATCCTAGTAACCTTCTATGATCCTAAGATGAAGGACAGGGCAAAAATTTGGAGCAGAATAAGAAATGTTTTGCAAAGTCAAGGACAGTTGAGTTACTTTGCAAAACCATGTTATAGATAAGCTGTTGAAAGCTTAGCAGCTAAAAGCTCACTAGAAAGACAAACTATAATGATATGTGATCTCCTTCTAGTATATATCTGAAGAAATATTAGGTGTTGCTCTGATGCTAACTTATTGATATGGTCATAGCTTTCGTATCACATTATGTATCACAACAAGCAAGCAACATGGACAAAACTGCTTAACCTCAAATGAAAGCTCCCAAATGCTGCTGATGGCTGCAGCATGAGTGCCTATAAATGCACTGTAAGTTGTTTAAAAAGTATTATAACATCTTAGTAAACTGCATCCTGTTAATTTTTTCTTTTTCCTGGTCTACCCAATTCAGCTAATGGCCCTTTGTTTTGGGGTGTGGAACCAGGAAGACAATAGTAGAATATACTATGGCAATCCTAAGGCAAATTGTTAGAAGTCTTAAGCTTTGAACTAACCTTTGATGTGCTGCTACTTTGTCCAGTTCTTGAAAACTAGCCAAATGGATTCACTTGCAGTGGCTGAGCTTTCTAATAGAAAAGTAATATGACACAGGTTATTAGGGTCATAATTATAATAACACTGTGTAACAATATTAAAACAGAATTTTATGATGTCTTTATTTTAAAATTGAGGTCGGAGCTATCAAGGCCCCAGAAACAACTATTTCTATCATATGGAAGAGAAATATTGGAAATGTACAGCGCTGTTTTACCAGAATAGGCTGTTTTGAGGAACATTCTCATTTTCTATGTGATTCTAGTATTTTACACCGTGCAAGAATTATTGTAAATGTGCAGCACAGGAAAAAGACATTCAAGTGAAAACACAGGGTCATGTTGGAAATTTGACTACAAAATAAATCCACTTACTTGCACTGCAGACTGATTTTGATTTCTTTGTATTATTTATGTGTATGTGTATGTGTATGCATGTATGCATTTTTTTATCTCATGAAAGATGGGTTGATTGCACATCTAAACTGCAAAATCTGTGTTGGTTCAACAAATGATATTGCATTACCTCTGTGGTGTCTTCTGCAAGTAGACATTTTGTGGCATTTCTCTTTGTCTGCCTCTGTCTGAGTGACAAACAAAAAAAAAATGTTTTGCTTTTACAATTCTTCAGGAGGAAAAATAGGTATTCCATAAAGAGCAGATGGTGTGTTAAAAGATTCCAAGACTGCAGAGAGAGATACCTGTGAAGGATGCAGTGATACAGGAAGAACAGTGCGTTTCATGAGTATGAGGTAACCAGTTTGGAAATAAGAAGATATTAATGTAGGTCCTAGAATAGATTGCATAGGTGACAAAGTGTGTGTGTGTGTGTGTGTGTGTGTGTGTGTGTGTGTGGTTAGAATGTAAATAGCAGTCTTCTGAAAAAGGCTTAACTCTCATAGGAGTTTCAGTCTGCATGGCTATAAAAACTGAACCAAGCTCAAACACACGACACAAAGGACTTCCAGATGTGCATCTAATTTTGAATGCACACGCTTACCTGCATCTGTACTAAGAATACAAATAGCAATACACTAACAAATGCAATGGCTGTCTGCAAGGATGTCTGAAAAGGCTGATGGTTACAAAATAACTTGTGTCAGTGTGCATAGAAATGAGAGACCGTGAGAGAGGGATATATATATATATATATATAGAGAGAGAGAGAGCAATGATAAGGAAAACCAAAAGGACTCATAATATTTAAAGACTGTGTTCTAATGTAACAGAAATCAACAAAAATCTTAAAAAAAGATATATAAGGCAAATTATTCTGCATGAAATATATTTATCTGTAGACTGAAAAAGAAAAGAACTCAAGAGATATAAATTATGCTGACAAGGAAAAGATGTCCACTTTCTATTGCCATCTAGTTGTGACAGGAGGCTTTCCTGTTGATGTAAGCAGCATGTAAACTCCTAGTTGTTGCAGCACTAAATTACAAGGGACTACATTTCTTGCCATCACTCAATAACAGGCAGTCAGGGAGAATGATACGGGAAGGAGATGCTGGCAGTCTGAGGTAAAATGTGTATGGTTTGGGGATGTTATGTGGTCATAAGAAAGACACAATAGAAGCGAGGATGATGGAGTCAGACAGGTTCTGAGAGCAGACTAAAATATGTTGCAGATAAGACTTTGGAACAGCCTTTTGGAGGAACAAGTCAGAAGTGGTACACATATTGTTTTGCAAGGAGTAGGAGGCCAAATAAAGTGAGCAAAAGGGAGGGAGGGAAAGAGGAAACGGCCTTCATTGTATAGCAAGCATCAAGCTTTTCTGGTTTTATTTAGATTACAGTGCATTTAGAAATATAGCACAAAAAGGAGAAACAGGTAATAGGAGAGAGAGTGTAACTATCAACAAGTGAATTACTAGACAGATAGATGCAACTAATTCTATTCTCGTGATTATCATATGAGCTGTGTGACTGCAGTGGAAGGACAATGACACAAAACAGCGATAGAATTATACTAGTGCAGTGCACCAGTTATGTACAAAATAGGCCTATGTGAAACTGTTCACTGAAAATGAAGCTAATATTTATATCTTGTGGCATTTAATTTAACTGAAGTGATATTTTCACTCCTCCGTCACACAGGAGTAACCATTTTGCCATTTATTTTGGTTTGTATGCCGAGTTTCGAAGCATACAAGAACACAATGCCTCAGCTGGTGTGTACTCTGGCCTTACATTCATAGGAAGCAATACCAATTCCATGCAAACTGTTCCAAAGCAGACCGCATTTTTATCCTTCTACAACTGTCTGTATGTGTGGTGGGGGGTGCATAGTCATGATGTGGGACTGGTATGTACTTTGAGAGGTTCTGCAGGAGTGATGGGTATTTTTGGCCCTGATTGTTAATATCTATCCCAGTATGAATGCAGTGAGAGCAGTATCTTAATTCTTGGTACTAAGTTGAACTTATTTATAATGAATGTTGGATTTCACCAGGAGGTACCTGACTACCACTTTTGTTAATAATTTTCATGGACAGGATATCCATTTCTGTGATTATTAGGGCATCAGCTTTATAGGTGCTTTATAGACCCTAGAGATGAACTTTCTGCTGTTTACAGATAATGTTCTACCTTTAGACTCATTTTGCCAAAACCCAACAGCTGTAAGCATTTTTTGCTGAGTGTAAAATGGCAAAAGATAAGACTCAGCACCTTCAAATCAGATACCATGGAAACTCTAAGAAAAGAATGGATGAATCATTTCATATTAGGTTGAGCAACTTCCCAGAGTGCAGGAATTGGGTAACGTTGGGTCTTGTTCTTAAATGATGACAAGGGGGAGTATGAGACCTACAGATGGATTAGGAAAGCAGCTACAGTCCTGAGGATACTAAGTGACCCAAAGTCATAAGGCAGGAGCTGAGAACTAAGACAGTACTCTAAGAGCTGTAAGTAATGAATGAAAGAGCCAAACTATAAATGCAAGCCACACTTACGCTGAGACACGCAGAGGAGCTTGGTGATTTAAAAAAAACTTAAAGCTTCATCAGATAAGGAGGAATGTAAAGTAATTCAGGTATCTTGTACAGCTTCCAGTGGCTTTGTTCTGGGCATAGCTTAATGAGGAGGGGACTGTTACAGGCTTGCAACATGCTGAGTGAGTTATGCCTGCATTCTGGCTTGTGAGTGTTTCAGTTTTCTCCATGGTTAGTCAGAATCTATATTTGGGTAACATATGAAAACAAACTCAGATACCTTCAGCTCACTGTTACCCAATTATTTCAGAATCGGTCATTACCAGATGTCATCACCATGCTAACTTGCTGCAGACTGAACCATGATGTAAGATCTTAAAATCATCTCCTACAAAACTATACAAACAAAATAGAATAACTTTAGAGATGACCATCCAAGGATCTATTTTTCTAACTTATGGAATCAACCACCTTTACAATTAAACTCAGCTTTGAATATGGGTTCCTTTAAACAGCATTGCAGATCTTTCCTAAAAGGACAAACCCCCCCCCCCCACAAACATCTTACATATGCTATAGCATCTCCAAGAATCTCCCAGCATCAACTCTTCTAGCATTACCAATTTGCTAACAGCATGTGTATACATAGCATGTAGTACATAAAGCTGACTGCTCATTTCTCTTAGCAGATAATGTAAAATTATATGCCTGGTCACTGTCTGAAATTCACTGTATGACTGGCTATTAATGTTAATCTGTAAATATGCTAGAATTGCTTCTAAACTTATGTATGTCTGTCTGTATCTATCTGTGTGTATACATATATATATATATATATATATGGTTCTACCTGACATAGTCGAAACCACACAACACCGACAACCACATCACCGACACCACATATTCGACAGTCCATAAAACCACACATAACCGACACAATAACAATTAAAAACAAAACACATCCCCATTCCACAAACCACACACACAACACAAGCACACCAAAATCCTTACAAGCCCACACTAAACCTTACCTAACCCTAAGGTCCGTCACTCCTAACCCTAACTCCCTAACTCACTTAACCCACCCCTAACCCTAACTCACTTAACCCACCCCTATCCCCACAGACCGTCAATCTCACACTTACCTGGGCATCCTCGGCGTTGGTGTTGTCATCGTCTTCTGCATTGTCGATGTTCTGCCACTCGCGCGATTCCTTTCGCGATGGGTCTTCTTCACTTCGATCTTCTGGGGTCTTCTAGTCAGGTAGAACCATATATATATATATATATATATATATACATATTACTTTAAAGACTTACATGTAATTGTCAGTCTGTACTATGTGTATTCTAGGAATGCTTTATTTTTTGGGAGGGTGTCCTCCTTGGTTTCTTAAAAATGGGCTAGATCACAACTGGGTTACCTTGGTCCACAAAGCATTAATAAATGCACAAACACAAAACCAAGCAAGTAAACAAATGTAGATATACAGAGAGACAGTCTGTGTATTCCAACACTGTTTAATGTAAACCTATTTAGCAGAATTACAATTACTGGAAACATCCAATATAGTTTTGCAGGGGTTAGTCCCTTCCATGCTTCATGGGGCGGGGGGGTCTTGGCACCCACCCCTTTACTTAAATATACTAACTCCACGGTCCGACATCCATGATCAATAGTTAAAAAAAAAAGGAGAAAGAGCACATACACTTAATCACTGCCAGTGTACGATTTGAAAATGAACCAGTGGAGAACATTTATAGGTAACATCAATCCCCATTTTCAAAACTGGCAAAGAAAAAAATAATATATTTCTATTTATTTCTACTTGTTTATTGCAGAACTATGTAAATTATCCCATACTCATTAAATGATAATTCAACCAAGTGAAATTTCAGATGTTTGGATACAGTGTTTTGAAATTTAATACCATGAGATGTCAAAGTACAAGGCTCCGTAGTTATATATCTATCTACAGTAGTTACCAAACAGTCTATCTATCTGTGCACCACACATTGCAGATGTACACGCACACAAACTCGCACAAAAATGATTTTTGTTAATGTATTTACATCCATATTTAGCAGTCAACACTGCTGTACTTGTCTAATAATCTTGTTTATTATGAACTGATACATTTAGTAGGACTTCTCTAGTACCCGTTACCATTTTGTAAATGTAAATGCACCTGGAGTTTCAGACGCAACATAGGTGTTAATGGTTAACAAATGTCCATGCCATCTTTGCTTACCATTGCACACTGCATTTTCAAGAATGATGACCACACTAATTTCTGATACCATTCCATTTTAACCAGTGTTTCAGATGTATTCACACTTGTGACTGTAATTGCTGGTGTATTGCTCAGATGTTTTATCATCTTCTCTCTGACAAACATAGCCCTTTCTAATTCTGATATTTTCCATTTTCATTAAAAATAAAATTCCCTAGTCTTTTACCTCATTCTATGGATAAACGCATTATGGCCATAGAATATAACTAGAAATTGGGTTTTTACAACATCAGTTGGTGGTATGTCCCACTCTTTCTGCACATATTTATTTATTTTTGTTTGTTTATTTGCTTGCTTGCTTGTTTATTTGTTTGTTTGCTTGTTTACTAGGGTAGGGCACTGATCAACAATGACTAATTTTAGGCCTGGCCTGGATTGCCATAGTACAGCAAATAGTATGATACATGAAAAAGGCATAGTAATTACAGAAACTGGAGCAGTTATGTTTTAAATAGATCAAATACATGAAAAGTAGATACAATTATAGAAAAAAACAGGAATATTTATACATAACAATAGACACAGTCATGCATCTTTGTAATATATACATGTTGAATTATGTCCAATATAGACACATTGTAGGAGTGAGTAGAGAGCTATAGTACAGTGGTTGTGAAGAGAAGTCGTTTTTGATGATGGTGGAGTTTTCCCTTTTCTTCACTGTTGTGTGACCTCAGAGATGGTGTATATATGTGTGTGCGTCATCAGGGAGTGGGATGTGTCACCCACCAGGAGGTTCAGAACGGCTTGCCATGCTTCCTTCAAAATGTTAGGTTTATTATGTTTTAGTGCTTTTGTATGCATAATTGACACCTTATAGCATTTTGGTTAGGTTAGCCCTGAGTCCATACAGTGGCTTAAAAAATATAGAAAGCAAATGTGTGCCATTCAAGTGACACAAAGTAAATGAAAGTACATTTCATATGCATCAACTTGGCTTTTTACAGAGGCAATGCACAGTGTAAGTTATACATTTAACAGAGAAAATTATATTTTTTTTTCCTTTTGAACTCTGTTCCTATCACATATGTACAGGCAAGGAAGAACATTGCACAACACCTTATTGTGTTCCTTTTTCATCAGATTTCTCTTGGCTGGAGACTTTGGTATTGCAGTACTCAGATAAAAAAAATCTACTGTTTTACACATGCATCTTGCATTCATTCAGATAATTAAATTGACATAATATGTGACTGTAATAAGCAGCTCAGAAGTTCTCTTTTCCATGGCAGATTTAAAGGCATTTGGTTCTAGGCCAATGTCGTAAGGAGAAAAAAAAAAGGCTACAGTGTTCATAATATGGATCCAGGCTAGGAGGCAGTACTACACTTGTATGCCATTTCTTAGGGACCAGTATGTTGACTTTCTTTCTTATCCTGTTTATTTCCCAAAGAAACAGTGTGCAATTTTTAGGGCAGCTTGTGTTTTTTTTTTCTTGGTATTCTGGCCAGTATTTTCACCACAGAAACTTCCCATACCTAGACACTAGAAATCTCTTCTCATGGTATGTTTCTTAGTTACTAATTACATAAAAATGATAAAATAAAATGCTATTGAACATCAAAGCCTTGAGTTACATTAGTTGTAAAGTATGTTGCCAAAAGTCTAGACTAAGACAAATTAGGGAACATTCTGTGCTTAGGCTATAAGGCCAATTGTGACATGAAGCAGAGAAGATTCTTTCATCTGACAAAGGAGCTGTTCATGCAATCACGAAAACAATGGAAGAGAAGGACACGTACCTCTTACTTGACTAATATCAAAGTATCAGACTGTAGAGAAAGGTAAAATTGCAGTAGCATAGCACTTTAGAAAAAGTGTATAATGTTGAGAAAATATAAAACATTGCATATTTTGGCTGCATTTTCAGTTAAATGAAAAACAGATATAGAGTGAGTTGAGAAACCTATTTGCAGTGATGACTCTTGTGTTGTACAATAGTTGTGCACTTTTAATCTATGCCCTTGATATAAATTTTGAAAGATGCCTTTGGGCAAACATGCAACTTGAAGCGATAAATCAAATCAGTAAAATATGACAGCTGCAATAATTGTACGCAATACCTTTGTTGTCACATTGGCTTTCAGTATACACATATTATTGTAGGTTATTTTTCTTTTTATGCCATTGTACTCATTAAAGTTTCAGCTTCATTAAAATAAACAGAGTTTTTGTGCCAGTGATAGGAGTACCATTTTGTATAATTAGTAAAGGTGTGCCATTTTTTATAAAAACAATCAGTGTGGATTGAGCATATAGGTATAATGTAAGGAAATACAAATAATTATGTTAGAAAACAAGAAGGTGTAAAGACTTTTCTCGTCTGCTTATTAAATCCTGATGTACTTTGCCTCCCATGAATAAATAGTGTTAATTACTTCAGGTAGAGACATTTTCATTCTGGATCTTTGCATGTAGACACATGCATCAAATGGAATGTCCCCAAAGAATCTTTACAAAAAGAATATGGGGTGTAAACACAGTGTCCTATGCTGATCACCTCAAACTCTTGTCTGTTTACAATCTTATGAGAGATGATCTTTGCCTGGCATACAAAGCATCCCTAGACCCTGTTTTGATTAACGTTTTGCAGATCCACGAAATAAACAGTGTTAGAATTACTAGATTAAAATACATTAATTTTCCTTGCAACATCAATAGGACATGCTGGAGAGACAGATATGGTTCTCAGAGAATTTCCATTAACTGGAACATGCTCCCATCCATTTGAAGCAGAGTTCCTTCCTAGCCCTATTTAAGTACAACTTGGACCAATTGATGGGTAATCAGAAATTCACCCCTGGTCTAGCATCTGAGTCTCTGATGGACAGAGGCAGTCAATTAATCACCCCTATATAAATTGCATTTGTGGGTCACATTTAGGCTGTACAGCTAGGCTTATAAGAGCACTAGTGGTCATTAACCTAGCATAAACCTTTGAACTGTAAAAAAAATCATTGCCTTTTATAAGAAGGTTTGTAGTGGATGAAAAATACTCCAAATTTCTTTAAACTGTGTCATTTAGAGTCAAGCATGCAATGTGAACTTTTGAATGGCAGGAAAACACAAGGGGGCAGACTAATACCCAGCATTTATGAGTCAGACAAAATCTTGTAGATAAAAACAGAGACAGTTATAGTCATGTCCTTCTTTCTGCAGACTGCAATCATTGATTAAGGACATGGAAAGAAGTGAAAGTTAAACTACAGGAAGGGGTATACATAAGACTCACTTCACTGGACACACAGTAATGGGTCTAGTAAGGTATTAGTGTTCATTTCCTGAGTTTGTTACTACACTCATTTAAAATGTACTCCATTTTTGTAAAGCAAAAAGAGTAAGCAAATCATATAAATCCTGAAAAGCATGTTCCAGCAGTTTTGTAATGAAACAGTTTCTAATGTTGATTTTAGGTAAAACTATTGTGTAAAATAATAGAAATGATAAAAAGAGAGATTACTGTAGGCAGCTATAAGTTGAGAAGCAAAAAAAAAAAAAATGTTCCACTATTCCACTTTGGCTAGTTTTCCTAACCTCAGGAACCAGCCAGGACCTGTTTCTGCACCCTTCAAATCCAATCTGAGGAGCAGAATTGCGGGCCAGAAAATGCCCTGCTTCTACTTTTAAAACTGCTACTTCTGTAGTAAGGTGCATACTACACCTTATACCATACATGAAATACTGTTGAGTCTTGGCCACAAAACCTGTATCGAAATTGATTTCTGTACCAGCATTCAGAAATGAATGTGGTGTACTGCACTACTGATCGAGTGACATCATCTCCCCCTCTAACATGTTGGGGCAGCTGACCCCTTCTACTCACCTCTTCTACACATCTGAGGATCAATGGCATCCTATCCTACAATAGATTTGTCACTACTGGCATTTCCCATTACTTTTTTTGGGAACACTTCTATAAGGTTTCTATTTCTCTAATGTTAAATCTGACATCAGAGGGGTCTGTCTGATCTGGTTTACAGATAAGTTTTGAGCCATCATCAACTTAACTAAAGGCACTCGTATCCTCCAAATGGGCCTATCTCTGACAAAAAAAGTGGTGTCAGGATCACTGTCTAATGCTAATGCATGTAACATCATACAAACTAGGAAAGGGGATGTCTCACACACCTACCACATAAATGACACATAGATACTGACACTAAGAACATAGGCATCTTCTTGGCTAATGAACTCTGCTTTAACCACCACCTGTCCATCATCATAAGGAAAGCTTTCTAACTTGCCTACCTGATTTCTAAGCTGCCTTTTCTTGGTCAAAGCAGGATCAGCATTCCCTTTCACTTGTTACATCTCGGGACTCTACTAGAATATAGTACACCCTTTGGTGTGTACATGTTCCAGCTTGAAAACCCCATCAGTTCATATCTCTTACCTGCAGACATTGAAAATTGGAGCAAAGGCTTTTGAAAAATAGGAACATCCGGCTAAAAATATGATTATTTAATTAGTGTAAAATCTGAATATGAAATAGCACATAAATCTTCTCACTTCAACAGGAATTTGGGATATTACTCAGAAATACATGTTTAAAAACAGAGAGACTGTCAAAAATAATAAAAAGGTATAAACATATAATGAAAGAGACTGTGTAAAATCAGTTGACTATAACAAACTACAAAGCAAAATTTTACCACACAAGGCCATTTATTTTTGCTTCAGAAAAAAGGGAGTTGTAAAATGTGTCTTCTTTCTTTAAATTATTGTTGTCATTGGTATATTGGTCATGTGGTGCAGTTGAATGTATACTAGAAATCTAATGACGGGATGAAGAAAATTGTGTGAAGGAATAAATCAAGCCTGAAAATAAGGACATACCTCCAAAAACAGAGGCATCCTAAATCATGTCTGAACATAGCAAAGTTTTCCAAAAATATGGACATTTGAGAGATCTGCAGCAGGCCCTCAATAAAAAATATTTCTGGAATTGTCTTCCTTTATTATGAAGAACAGCTCATCTCTGAATCACTTTCCATGTCTCTTTTCAATATATCCTACAGACTCCTACAAGATAATCTAAACCTGACCTACAAAAGTAGAAGTATCCCAGTCCTGCTTGCACTTTAGCATATCAGCAAGATGTGTCATATAAATACAAGACTGATGGATCCAAAGCTGTAATGCAGCACACATAGGCCATGTTAGCATGAATTCCACACCTCTGAATTAAACGTTTGGCTTCTTTAAAAAAATGTAACTTAAGACAGATAGACAAGAAAATATCAATTTCCCTAGGCCTAGCCCCTCTGTATTTTCTTAATGGGGGGGGGGGGTAACTAGGTTGGTGTACCAGTGGGATCGCAGTAGATAGTTTTCAAAAAGCTAAACTGTTCTATTGTTGAGTAACTTCAAAGTAAGTAAGTAAATTAAATGCTGGCTGGTAATATACACAAAGATAAAGATGCCCAGCTATGTCATGCATCTGGGTAACATGAAATTGCTGCAGATTTTCTTACAGTGCTTCATCTTGTTTGATTTGCAAAGATGTCAAAGATGTGACTCAGTGGTATTGTCAGCCCATCTCTGAACTGATTTACCTTCTTTCCGACATTGCTGGATGCCCCTCATGTTTACATTGAATCACAGGTGATAACCATAGAAGTCCTTTCTTTTTCACCCTGGGGATCACGTCAGCCACCCTGCTATACAGGGGCCCAAGGAAGTAAATATGTTGGGAAGAAATATCCAGGGAATTGTTTGGCTAGGCTTGTATAGGCCCTAGGGCCGATAGCCTAGCACCAACCTATGAATCGTATTACCTTCTGTGTCCTATATTTAGCCAGAGATTCTGCCTGTTACTCAACAGACACAATTTTGAATAGCCCCCTTAAGCATTCTTTTTCTGTTGCTTTTAAGATTAACTACACAAAATTAATTAGTGGAAATATAATTTCATTTTCAGTTATGCTTTATGTTGTAGGAAGTGATAAAGTACCCATGTGTTGTTTCTCTTTCTTCCTGATTTAAATCCACAAGTACATAGTGTTATTTCTGCTACATTAAAAGGCAGAGTGGAAGTCAGCAGAGGCAATTGCTTACTGGCTTTTAACTAATATACTATCTCAATTAGACATGACAGGGTATAGAAATGTCAGCTTGTTTTAATTCTGGGAGCATTACATGGTAATTAGCTTTGAGATATACCATACTGACATGTTGTCTTTGTACCAGTCAGATGATTTGCTTGTTTTGTTCCAGTCCATAAGTCTATTTAATTGTGCTGTAAATGTTTTTAACTAACCATATCCATGTTCCCAGGTTGCAACTAAAGTAATTTCCTTGAAATAGCCTGCCTGCCACCAAAAAATAAATGAATGAATGAATGAATGAATGACTGAATAAATAAATAAATAAAAATGTCTCTATAAGCTCAGAAATGTTGGGAGTATACATGCATCTTTTTGTCGTGTTTCACATCAGCTAATAAGAAGTTATTAGTTAATAAGAGTGTCTGTTAAAGGAAAACAAGCAATTTTTGAAAATGCACTATTTTAGCTGTCTGTTCTCACTCGTTGGCTAGGTAAAACAACGTAAGCAGCTGTATTCCTGAGTTTAGAATTGGCCCAAGAAAAGAAGTTCAGATCTGTAAAGCTGCTTATTGTGCACAGTATTTTAAAGTTTATTTAATGTTTTACAGTTTCATCCGCAAATAAAGGTGTTGGCTACTTCTATATTGCCTATACTTGCTGGTGCTATATAACATTGCCTCTACAGTGTAGATTGTTTACCTTTATTTGTTGACACGTGTTGCGCTCTCTGCTTTATTTGTTGACACGGGTTGTGCTCCCGGCACTGGTGGTTTCCTTCTGCATTAGTTTAGATATCACCCTATTTTTTATTTACTTATTGTGTGATTTCTAATTTAATTAGTGTATTGTTTCACAGGTCTTACTGGATTTAGACACAGCCTGTAGCTTATTAGCTAAGGTCTTGAATGATTTCCAGAAAGTTCTAGATTTTCTAGAGTGATTTTTGTCTGGTTTTGATATAAATGACTAACTTTGTAATGTTCTGAGATTAGTAAGTTCCTGAAACTGTATTCTCTTACCTTCATTTATTGGTTCAGCTTTTCAGTCTTTCTAGTCTTTCCATGTAGTGTTTCCTTGTTTGAAATGATGTGGATATCTTTAGGAATCCAAGGACATGACATGGCCCTTACTCGAAGGTGAAAAAAACAGCTTCAGATTTTTCCTCTGATTTATAAAATGTATAACATTTAGTTAAGGCTGTTAATAGAGTTTTATATTGTAAGAATGGATGAACTGGTGTCAATGCCTCCTATCCTTTCCTGCTCAGCTCCATCACCGCATCTGTTACTAGTCACGCTGAGGTCTTCTGGATCATAACCAAGGTTCTGTCCCTCCATGACCAAAGCCAGATGCAGTCAGTAATTCTTTAATCAATCTTATTCACCTCACCAGTTATATTGCTTGCCCTCATTTCTTGTGTTTACAGCTCCAATATAATTATTAATACTAATCTGTTGTCCTCTTTGCACTATTAATTAATCTTGACAGCCACTAAGTAAATTTGAAGGCAGACACCTGTACTTTACCCCATTCCAGCATTTGAAGGTTTAACCATTTTTTTCAATCAGTGTTCATCACAACTACTGATATTAAGTCATGTCACTTTAACCTATACATACAAGAATGACAAAAGCCATGTTTGTGTACATGGCTCTGTCTCTGTCATAACCATATTAGTGAGAACAAAAGAATTGCACATACTCTAAATCTAAAGTGAAAGCAGATGTTTTCAGTAACACATGGCATTTTTTTGAGGGGGGGGGGGCCTTCACAGATGCAGAGGAATGCATTCCATCTTAATGTAATCAGTTCAGGTTATTAAGCCTAAGGATAAAGGGACTTGTCCTTTCCCTGAAGCACAGAACTAAAAGTGGCAAAAGTCAGTCATTTGACAATATGAAGATGGTAAATTTTGATATACACAGTGGCAGTTTCACTACTGAGCCAAGGATGAAAACAAGTCTGAGAAAGCTTTGGCAGAGTAACATGCTTAAACACTGACATATAATGCTTCATATAGTTTGCCACACTATGATCATTCTCTGCGTTAATTTTTAACAGCCATTTCAAGGCAATCTGTCAGTGGTATTTACTATCTGAAATGTGTAACTAATTTCCATCTGTTTGGCCACTGGTTTTTATCTCTTAGCTAAATTTCTTAATTTTTTCTGTAGCTCTTTAGACTGTCTTTTTTACTGTGGAAGGAAAATGGTTATGAAGTAAAACATAGTTATTGAGAGGAGAAAGAACCAAACCCAGTTAATTCTACTGAATTTGGAGAAATGTAAACTACAACACTATGCAAACATTTAAATGTCCGTGTAGTAGCTGTATCCCATAGGAACAAGTGTAGGGCAAACCCCAAAAACAAAACCATTAGGCAAACCCCAGAAACAAACCCATATGGTGGAGCACTATAATAAAAGGAAAATAATTTTGACAAAATGTAAGAAGAGTAATTCCTGGAATGTTAGAGCCCTTGTCACTGAAATAAAAAAGCAACTCAAGAGCTTACTAAAATCCACCAAAGCCAAGTGTGACACCATGCACTGGCCCAGCAATCCGGTTGCCTTAGTGCTCACCACTAACACCAGTGAGGGGCATCCATATAGGGAAAAGATAATAAATACTCGCATGGTAAAGTACAATTTCCCTTAAGAGCACACAGAGATCACAGTCAGTCTGGGGCTGGTTGCTGCCTTTCTCTCCAAGTCCCCAGTAAGACTATCCACTGGCACAGCTATAGGGTCCAGATCTTAGCCTAGTGGGCAAGCTAAAACCTCCAGCACCCTCTCTGTTCCACTAGTGCTTTGTGTCCCTGCCCAAGTAGCTGACACACACACACTTTAAGATAAGAGTTTATACAACCACACAGACACCCCTGGGGAAGGCTGGCACAGGTTCTCCAGCTGTGCCCCTTTTTTTCCCAGTCTAAAAGGTAGTACCAGCTGCCACCACCCACTAATATCAGCTACTCAAAGGCCCTTCTGAAAGGGTGACCAATTATTGCTGTGCAATATTATTATCCAAATTGTAAGTATGACTGAACAGTCAAGGCTTATTAGAGTGACTTGTATAGTATCACTATATGCATGCAATGTACTCTAGAGCTTAAATTAACTCTACATAAAACAGCTACAGTTGAAAGGTTTAAAAATATTTAATAATAAATAGTAACAACACAAGACAATACTTCTTACTACACAGTGCTAGTCAAGAGTTCAGAGATCACAGAGAAATACTTAAAATAATACAGTAGCAAAAGTTCTGACATCACAGAAAAAAAAACTAGTCTAATCATCCTATTTCCTAGCTATATCTAAGAGAAAACAGTTCTAAAATCCTACTTGCATCTAGACACAGGCAGTGCTGAGTTGGATGTTCTCAAGACAAATGCTCTAAACTCTCTGATTCTCTCTTTAAATTGATAACACAGAGCTGCTTCACATGACCATTCTTCACATGTCTCTGGTGTTCCCAGGCTAACAGAAACTGCATTTACATTCTTTACATCTGGTCAGAAACCAGAGCAATAAATTATATTTATACATGCAAATTCTAGCTATTAACTCTGGCCTCAAAACAATAGGCAGCATTTCTTCATCCAGACATATCGGTTACGAATTTTGACATCAAAGACAGCCATAAAATGCTTGACTTAGCTTTGCTTTCTTACAGCACAGTGCACATTTAAGAGAACAAGCCTGTGGCTTACATTAATATTTACAAATGACAGAATTCTATCTGGCTAGGCTGGCAGCCTTCACCTATCTTCACATCAAGTTTGAGGCTAAAATAGCTACCCAAGCCAAAGACAATCATAAGGCAATTTTAGTTATGTCTGTAATCTCAAAAGCACAACCCAGCACTGAAATGAGCTGATTATGAACAGTGTTATCTACACTGAGGCTGAAGATATAGATAACCTACTGACCTATAAATTTAGCTTTAATTTTACCCTTCTGTCTCCTCTATCTGTCCCCCTAGATATACCTGAAAATGGCTCACCTCCAGCAATTACACAAAACTGAGTTCTATAAGTGCTATCAAAAGGTAATTTGTATCAAGTGAATGGAGAACAGCTACATTCCCATGCATAAGGGAGGATCTTCCAAGGATACAGACAATTACAGACCCATATGTCTTACCAGCCTCATATACAAAGCCATAGAAAGACTTATCATGAAATTAATCATTAAGGACATATGGAACCTCCAAACACTAGACTCGTCTTGGTATGGATTTGTCAAGGGTACATCATGTTTACTTAACCTGGTAGATTTTCTGAAAAGGTTATCAAAGCAATAGATAAAGGCAAAATGGTATGCCCAATATACATCGACCTGGTCAAAGCTTTTGATGCAGTTCTCCTCTCTGGCATAGTCAAACCGATAAATAAACTGTGAATAATCCCCTGTGTTACCCACTGGATTCCACCTGGCTCACAGATAAAATGCAGATAATCAAAATAAGGAAAGTTATCTCTACAAAGAGACCAGTCACCAGTGGAGTCCCCCAGGGTTATGTGCTATGACCTCTCCTGCTTGGCATCTACTTTTCTAAAGCAAAAGCCAATACCAAAGGACTCTGACTGACTAAATTTGCAGATGACTGAAAGCTAGGGCCATTCATTGAATCCCCAAATGACTTAGACATCTTGCATTGAATTGTCTCAAATAAATAACCAGTGTCAAAATCATGGTCTGGAACTAAATGTTAAAAATACATTACTGAAGTCACCTACCCCAAGGAACTACCACATTGGCAATATGCCCCTAAACGTAAGCACAGTCATTCAGGATTTGAGAACTTATGAGGGCAGAGACCTAACTTTTGACCAACATGTGTCTATTGTTGTAAGAAAGTCCTTCTATATTTGCACAACTTTTAAACAAAGGGATTGTGTCTAGCTCTAGAGGTGTCATTGCCCCTGTTTACTCACTGCCCATTAGGCTTATGATCGAATATAGTGCCCCCTTTAGTATGTATCTGTGCAGACACATGCAACAACTGGAACACTCACAGAGATACCTTACCTTGCGAAAAGGATAGAAGACTTAAACAACATGTCCTACATGGACCAACTGAAAGCCCTCTTTATATGCAAGGCATCCCCTGACCCATTACTGATGGATTTACTGTGCATCAGCAAGTCAGATGGCATCAGAAATATTCAGTCTAGGGATCTAAACCTCTTTTGCAACATCAACAGAATGGTTTGGAGGGACAGGTATATTTCTCAGAAGTTATCGTTGTTATGGAAAACAGACTCCTCATGCACATAAAATAAAGTTCATCCCTGTCCATTTTCTTTTTTTCACTAAATTTTTTTTTATTATTTCAAATAAGATGTCTTAAACATTACATGAAATAAAGTTAAGTAACATATTTACAATTCTAAAACATTACTAACTTCAAACCATTATATAACTATTTACATTGGTGTCTATGCAAATAACATTGAAATTTTATATTATATAATAAGTTAGAAACATAAGATGATATATCTTCTTCGATCTTTTCGAGTATTTCCAGTACTTTCATCCAAGAGTAATAGTAAGAAGTACATCTTTTAGTTCTGTTCTTCACTGTTAATATTTCCATGTGAGCAACTGTTGTTGTTAAAGTCTCAAATTCCTTGAACGTAGGCGAAGCCTCATTTTTCCAGTGTATAGTTATGAGTTTACGTGAAATTGCCAATAGTGACCATAGGATTTTAGTGTCTTTTTTTGGTACACAGTTTGGAATAGGAGAGTTGAATAAAATTAAAGACTTTGTTAATTGAAAATTATCATTATAAACAGTCTGAAAAAAATAGTTAATGGATTTCCAGTACATATTGAGACATATACATTCATAAAAAAAACATGCTGCCAATCTGCTTTTATCTTGGTATGGCATCTCCAACATTGATCTTCAATAGAATACTTTTTGGTTAACCGATATGGTGTATAGAAACTTCTGTTGAGATATCTACAAGTGAATAATTGCCAGTATTTTGATAATGTAGAAAATTTGGAAGATTTTAGAATATTACTTTTTTCTTCTTCAACTGCAGGATGGTTGTTTATTAAAGTATAATAACCCCATTATGATTTTTCATGATAGTTTTTTGAACAATTTTATAGATATTAGACAAATAACCTGTACCCTGATAAGGCTGTTTTGTAATAAGAATAAGGTATTCAATGAGTTTTGGAGCTTCATGTCTAACTGAAGGTTGCATTTGTTCTATTTTATTTATAAGAAAATGCCTTAGATTTTGTAAAAACAGCCACTTGTCTTTATTTATATTATAATTATAAATTATCTGCTCCTTTGTTAGAATTTTCCCTTTCTCTATAAGTTGATGCCAAAAGAGTAATGTTTCTTCTTTAAGTATATTTATTTTAGATATTTGGAATGTATCTAGAATATTTGGTGTAAAAGCTATAGGGAAAATAAGAACAATCCAAGAATTAATATTTGGTATTTTGTTTATATATGTTTTGAACACTGAAAGTGTAGAGCTTATATAGTTTGATGTCAATTTATTAATATTATTCCTTTTCCCTAAAAAAATTATCTTTTAACATCCATATAAGGGGTGATGGTATTATTGTTAAGTTGTCTTGTATGTGATTATAATTGATTTCTATGTAAATCTGCTCATGGGCTTGTTTCCATATAGGTGTGTATGAATTATTTAACCATAGTGTTATATTTTTAATAACAGATGAGGTAATATATAAATCAATATCCAGTAAATTAATTTCACCATCTTCCCAGTCTGGCAAATGTTTATTTAAGGCTATATGGGGTTTATTTGGAAACCATAGAAAATTTTAATTTAGTTTATTGTATCTTTGAATAATATATTTGGGAGGTGGCAATGAAAAATTTTGTATTAAGTATAATATTTTGGGAAATATGATTATTTTAATAAGATATAAACTGTCTGCTGTTGAAAAGATATATTTATTCCAGTAACCAATTGTTTGTTCTATTTTGTCTAGTATTTTATTATAGTTAAATATTAGAGAATCTGTTAATTCATTGAGTAGATTTATTCCCAGATATAATAATTTACTTTCTGTTACTATATATTTGGAAAATCTTTTGTTTATATTATTTTTTTTTTTTTTTTTACAATTACAGGGCATAATTTTAGTTTTGTTTTCATTAAATTTTAAGCCTGAAATATTTTGAAATTTATTCATGGAGTTAAATAGAGCATTCAAAGACTCATTTGCATCTGAGAGAGTTAATAGTATGTCATCAGCAAAGAGTTGGATTTTAAAGTTTAACATTTTATTAATACAAATGCCCTTTATGTTATTGTTTTATCTGATTTGATTTGCAAAGGGTTCTATGAGTAATGCAAATAACAATGGTGATAAAGGGCAACCTTGCTTAGTTCCCTTTTTGATTGTTATAGGGCCTGATCTATATGATCGCAGTTTAACATATGCAGTAGATTTTTCATATAGTATTTGGATAAGATTATTAAAATTAGAAGGAAAGTTATATTCTTTCAAAACTAGTGAAAGAAAGTTCCAGTTAACTGAATCAAAAGCTTTATTAATATCTAATGAGATTACATTTAAATCTAGGACTTTATGTTTGCTATAATCTATTAATGTTAGTATTCTTTTAATATTATCTGAAGTATTTCTTCCTTTAATAAAACCTGTTTGATCTTTGTGAATTAAGAAAGGAAGAAAGTGTTTGATCCTATCTGCGTATATAGCCATAAACATCTTACCAGGATAATATTGAGTAATGATATTGATCTGTATGAGGAACACTGCTTCTCATATTTATCTGGTTTGATAATTGGGGATATCAATGAATATTTCCAAGAGGGTGGTATATTCAAATCTTTATTGGCTA
This sequence comes from Protopterus annectens, assembly GCF_019279795.1. Taxonomy (NCBI): domain Eukaryota; kingdom Metazoa; phylum Chordata; order Ceratodontiformes; family Protopteridae; genus Protopterus; species Protopterus annectens. The sequence continues at coordinate 1,897,316,016 of NC_056726.1, read as the reverse complement.
TATCATATACTTTTAATAATATGGATATGGCTTGACTGGGTATTAATTTATACATTTCTGGTAGCATATTGTCTGGGCAAGGTGCTTTATTTGTCTTGAGCTTTTTAATTTGTGATTTTAATTCTGTCATATTGATTGGTTTGTTTATAATGTCTATTTGTTCTTGTGTTAATTTAATATGAATATTGTTTTCTAAGTATTTTTTATATTCTTAGTAGGTATATCTTGAGTATTTATGGAATTATCAATGTTAAATTGGAGTCTGAATGCTTCTAAAATATCATTCAGTTCCGTAACTCTTTTATTAGTATTAGGAATAAATATTTATTTTATTTGCTTAGATTTAATTTTAAATTTTTTGTTCTATTAGTTAAGTATCTCAGGTGTGCTGAATTAGTAGAGTATGCGTTTATTTTTATCTTTTCTAAGTTAATCATAATCTTATGATGTAGCAATTCTGTATACTTCTTATTGATTTGTGTAAGTTCTTGAACTTGAGTAGCATTACCCTTTTGTATTTCCAGTTTCAGTTTATCTGATTTGTTTTGTAAGTCTAGCATATCTTTATTCCATAACTTCCTTTTATTTATGTACCAGGATAATATCTTCCCATATGTAGCTGCTTTTAATGAATCCCAGATATATATTTCTGAAATATCTTCTGTGTAATTTATTTCTAGAAAGTTTTTGATTGTTTCTTCATAAAATTCTTTGACATCTGTCAATTTTGTGATATATGAAGGTATCCTAGTAATGGCATTTGAATAAAATGGTGTAAGCTCTATCTCAAAGACTATGGCATTATGATCAGATAAGGGACAATTTATAATTTTGACTTTGTCAATTTTTGTTATTAGGTCATTGGCAACATATATTCTATCAATTCTAGAGTTAGTTTTATATATATGAGAATAAAATGTGAAGATTAGTGAGTCTGGTTCTGCAAATTCATTTATATCTTTTAAATACAATGTATCTATAAATTTTGATAGTGCTTTAGAGATAGGTTGTTTTCTTCTTTAAGATTTAGAATCTGTATCTTTTTCATTCATTATACAGTTGAAGTATCCTGCCAATATCAGGCTACCCTTAGTTAAATGAATCATCTCTTCAAAATGCTGTTTAACTGTTTTTAATCCTAGTCCTGGGATCCAATATAGATTTACTAACGTATAGATTCTCTTATTTAACTCTATTGAAACTACACAAAACATACCTGATATATCTTGATGAGTAGTAATTATTTTAGGTGTTATAGTTGAGTTGCGAAGTAGTATATCTACTCCTCTTTTTTTTGTTTTGTATTGAGAGTTTATTAGTACTGTGTAATTATTAATATTTAAGTTGTTTATATCTCTATCTAATAAGTGTGTCTCTTGTAAAAAAACTATTTGTGGTTTATGTAAGTTTATGTACTTGAATAGGCTTCTCCTTTTATTACTATTATTTAGACCATTAACATTTATGGATAAACATTTCATTTCCTAGTTTTGAGTTTCTTTTATGTGTGAGTTTATGTAAATATTGTTTATTCTTAGTTCCATCTTGGATACAGAATTCAAAAAGTTTTTCTTGTATGATTTTTGCATGTTCAGAGTGACACCAAAGTGATAGAATAAAAAAAAAAAACAAAGAACTTCCAAACTTGTAATTCTTAACCTTAAAAAACATTCCCTATCGCTATGAGGTAATATACCTCTTTGTCTAGTTAGTGAATCTAACCAAACAAACTTTCTACCCTCACAAATAATATTTGGATCAGTTTCTCTTATCCTCTTAGTTTTTAAATAAAGATAATTGAATAATATATTAATATAATCAAATCAGCTAAAATATATACATATATTCTTTACTCATCTTATTGTAATTCAATAATACTTATTTCTAATCAGGTTTCAAAAAGGTACAAATATTTAGATTGAGGTAGTATCATTTCAAAATAATTTAGGGTATTAATAAACATCATGTTAAAATCTATAACTGTATATTTCATACATCTGTTGAAAACTATTTACTGACATTACTGTATAATACAATACCATTGTTGTGCAATTGTTTTAGACTACTCAAGTCCGAAACCAGTGTTTAAATTAATATTTGCAAAGTCATATTGGAATAAAAACATGAATAGTTCTGAAACCACATCATATTTCATGTTTAACATAAACTGAAATGCAATACAATGTACAAGTATATTAATATTTCTTTAGTAGACATTAAATATGTTCCTCTGATTGCATTTTTCAGCTTTTCAAAGACAATTCCCATGGCTGGAGACAACAAGATCACAATTTAGACATCTCCCTTATCCAAGAGACTACTTATAATGTTGTTACTTGATTGAGTGTTTTGTTGTAAACACTTCTATCAACTTTCAGAGGGACTTTGTATAATCAAAACTGACACAGTACAGAGGTAAAACTGCAGTGCACTTGACCACATTTTTAAAGCAAACATCTATGTATATCACATATTAACTCTTACAGCTTAGACTGACACTTAATCAGTGAGTGTATCTGCTGACAATAAGTGCTGGAGATATAATTTTGACTTAACACCAGTAATTTAATCTTATGACTGAATAAAAGTATACTAGAGAACATATCAAAATAATGGAAGCTGCTAAGATTTAAAAGATTTAAACTATTATGTATGAAAATGTTATAGATTAAAATTCCTAACCCATTTTGCAGTAAATAGACAAAATGTATTTAAACTATGGGGTAACACCTTTATTATGTCAAAAAGGTGTTTAAGAAGCTTGTTTTTCCTCTAACATCAGAGGATAGCTATGGTGATCTATGCACTGAAAGAGTATTATTTATCCTGGTAATTGCTTTATGACTGTATATAGAAATATTTAATTCAAATAATTAACTGGCATTACAACAATATTTCTCAGAAAAGTTGTTTTATAGGTAATGACTAGATAGAACGCATAATTGAGAGGATACATTTATCAAATGTCAAGTGCTGTAGCTATAATATAAGTGTCCCCTCAAATTAATCCCCAATGAATTTACTGCTTACTAAACTTGCAGACTAATATTGGCGTCTTTTCATGTAGTCATATTGGAACATGAAAATACAGGTCTGCTGATTAGGAACAATCAGGCTCTCAACTGCTAGACAATACATTTGTCTGCAGAAAGGTTTAAGAATTACAGTTACATCGTCAAGCATTTTTGTTTATACTAACAGTAACATGATATACCCACATACACTAGTATTATGTCATTCTTGATAATGTAAAAAGCCAGGTAATATTATAAGAAGGGTGAAGCCACAGCCAAGTAATATAATAAGAAGAGTACAGCCGCAGTCATTATTCAGATGAGCAAATGGGAACAGCATGAGCCATCTAAGGATGGATAGCTCGTTGAGTACCTGCCACAATGTATGTTCATAATGCATGGTAACTTAGTAATAAATTAGGGTGTGGGCTAAGCCTCTCCCTCTTCTACTCAAATTAGATTTAATACAATATGTGTGTAGAACACAGATGCTTCGACAAAGTTCAAAGCTATATGGGATATAAATATTGAACAATTGACACATTGGGTTAAATCCACTGTTGTTATGTTACTTATTATAGTTGTTTATATAATTATTGCTTTTACTTTCTCTATCTAGTATATTATACTGTTATTTAAATGTTTGATTTGCTAAATGTACATTTAACCTTCTTGTTGCATCCCATTTGTCCACTTGAGGGCATATTTTGGTAGCAGGACATTAGTAGTATTTTGTAGGAGCACCAGTGTGGGAAATGGCAATTTTCCTTAAAATAAACCTGTCAGTTGCTTGACATTTACTAGTTTCTTTAGAGAATTTGTAAAACAGCAGTGATTTTATTTGCTGATGATTAATTTCTGCTCTTTAAACTCTGCTGTATAAAACATAGTAAGGGATAGCTAAAATGTCTGAAAATCTAAACTGACAGAAAGACAAGCAGATATATGTCCTTATCTATCAAGGTGCTAGAAGACATCAGTAGCCATAAGCTGAAAGTGCTTCAAAAATATATATCTGTGTATATTTATATGAACCTTTTATATTATTTACGTTTCCTTAGAAGGAATTTAGGTTTCTGTATCTTTAAATGTAAACCTAGCTTATTTTCTGACTAGACGTCAATTAGAAAGAGTCAGGGGATGGCGTACACAAGTAAATGCGACAAGCAATAAGTAACTCAAGTTTCTAGTGAGGTTTGTGGCTGTTAAATTGTCTTGAGAACCAAGCAGGAAAAGGTATGTGTTTTTTCTTTTTTCTTTTCCCTTCTCTTACTTGGTGACAAACTCATGTAGTGTGCATGCGAGCACTCTTGTTTGCGGAGTAGTGTTCACAACTATCAAACTTTGCATTTTAAACATGCTATGCCTTATTTCTCTACAAAAGAAAAGACAACAGGATATCTAAGCTAGTCACAAGCATCTTTCAACTCCGGATGTCCGGAGCCACAACACACCTGACTTATAGCCTCAAAATATCACTTAAAACATATTTTTTCACTGGACTATATCAGTATGTGCATATGGGTCAAAGGCAGAACATCTTTTAAGATGATTTAAAGTAGTCTTATGATACATCCTAACTGAAATACTTCATTTCAAAAGCAACACATTTCCGCCCAGCATTAGCGTTTATCCAAATAGGGGCACTTTTAACTTATAGAAAGTAATGCTGTCAGGGATGTAACTGATAATAAGTTATATAGCAGCCATTACTATACCTATTAAGCAATATAACCATATACTGATTAAAGTATTATAAGTTAATGAAGATTTTATAAAAAGAAGAGAAAAAATAAAAATAACAAAACACAAAGAGAGAAAATAAATAAATAAATCAATAAATAACTATTTGGGAACATTATTATGCATTGATTACTCTGATTAAAAATATGAAAATAATAGATGGATAATAATGAAAAACAGAGTAATGTTTAAATTATGCTTAGTATATTGATGTGATTTGAGATAAATGTATTTACATTTATGCTAATTTTGACATTTAAAATATAATTGAAAACAGTACCTGTTTTGGTGTAACTTGAAGACAGTAAGAACTTTTCTTTTGTTGTTAGTATTATTATTTAGATTTTTACAGACTATAACATATGTAAGATTATTTGTCCTTTAGTTTTTTTTTTCTTTTGCTCAACAGTTTTCCAATTATTTACTTCAGCATTTCTTTTTGGTGTACTTATTGTCCAGTCCATAGATTCTTCATGTGTTAGGATGTTGTTGTTGGTAAGGTATTTTATTGCTGAATCTACTGTTTCAAAGATTTTTATTCCATTTGGTAGAAAAACTGTCAGTCTTGCTGGGAATAAAAGATGGACTTTCAGTTGCTTTTTCTTCAAGGTTTTTATTATTGGTAGAAATTCTTTTCTTTTTGAAACCACCTTTGTAGAATAATCATTGTCAAATCTTATTAATGAATCATTGTATTTGATGGGAGAATTTGCCCAAGTATTTCTTAATATAAGATCTTTATCTTGTGTAGAAAAAAGTCTCACAATTATAGATCTCGGCTTATTCTTACCCGGAGAAGAAGCATTTCCAGAAGCTGCTAGTGATCTATGCGCCCGTTCTATACCATATGAAAGAGCTTCAGGTATTTTTGTTACATCTGGTATCCAGGTGGTAAGAAAGTTTATCATATTGTCCCCTTCAGATTTTTCTGGTAGACCATATATTCTAATATTATTTCTTCTTGTTCGATTTTCCATATCATCAAGCTTTTCTAGTAAATATGTGTTCTGTTGAAGTAAGAATTCAGTTTGTTGTTCTTCTATTTGGACTCTAGTGTCAATGTCACTTAATGACTGTTCAATAAGTGATATTTGTCCTTTCTGCTGTTTAAACATTTCTTGAAGCTGTTCCAGTTGTTGTGAGCACTTTTCTTTAAAAGTATCTATTTTATTGTCCATCTTGTCGATTTTTATTGTAAGTTCCTGTATATTTGTAATGAGAGATGGCAGGTCTTTTTTGAGAGAAGAGTCTTGTGCTGTATTCCTTAGATGACTCATGCTGTAAAGCTGATATTGGTGCTGGTTTTCCAGTAATTAATTTGACAGGAATTATTCAAGTTCTGACAATAAAATTTTTCTTATAGATGCTCAGAGTTATTAGAAATAAGTTAGTAATAAAAATTTCTTCAAATTAAATATTATTTTGTAAAATTCCTGTCAGGAATTGTATTGAGGTAAGAGAGCTGAAGTGAAGTGCAGCTATCAGTTCAGCATCCTCATCCCTGTCCATTTTCAAGTGTAACATAGACCTATGAATGGAGAAATAGAAAATGTATCCAGTACTGTCCCCATACTACTAATGGATAGATGCAGTCCCTAAATGCTTTATCCCATGCATGGGTCCACTCAAATTATCTATGGTCTGGTTATTCTCATTAGGGATTGTATGTAATTATCGACCATGGAATGGGTGAGGCCAATCTACAACCAAATGGGATAGGCTATTTTGAGTGCAAAAAGGAAACTTGGTTAGGCTTAAATGGCCCACAAGGGCAACCAGCATAGTACTTACTTATTGAACCTATGAACTTATAAGAAAAACAGTTGATTTAATATATTTAATTCAATTAATGAAGTAATTAAAGTCAAATGTATCTATCCATCTATCTGTTTATGTATCTCTTTAGCTAGCTAGCTGTGTGCCTATCTATCTATCTAGCTATCTTTCTATCTCAGTGTCTTCTGAGCTATTTGTCTTTATTACATCCAAGTTTTTTTTTTTAGTTAAGTAGAAGCCACAGTGGCATGGAGGCTATTTCACTAGATTGACATAAAACAGCAACTGCAAGCAGGAAGCAAACAAACTGTTATAAGAAAGGCAATGAGTACCAATAAAAGACTGCTGCTTTAATGTATTTTAAGTCCAACAAATAACTGGTATCAGCTCTGAATAGTCCAAATATACAAATACACTGTTGTACGTGTGAGCACAGACAGCAGACTAAGGGAGCTCCTTCAGGTTTGGGCTATACTACATTTTGCATAATGGTGTCCCATTTCAGCTACTTTTTGGTAGCTACTATAGGGTGCTGTACTGTTTTTGATTTTAAGACGTTTTAGGATAAGTAAGATAATTTATATTGCTGGTGAAATAGATTTTTTATCTTGACACATAAGTATTAAAACATAATTTGCATGCTTTAACAGTTATTGCAGAGTCACAAGTCTCAATAATTTTAAATGGGGTTTTGAAAACTTATAATGTGAGTATCTCAATGATCAAGCATTAATTGCCAAGTACAAGACATTACAGAGCACTACATCCAAATGCTGAGCTCACAAGCAGCATATCGCTTAAAACAATGCAGGTTTGGTTCAGTGCACTGTAGAATGAATACATCCAGTTAATTCTCCAGTGACAATATTCATAGGTTCATAGGTTCATAGGTTTATACTAGGCTATCTGCCCTAGGGCATTTATAAGCCTAGCCCAAAGTTATGTGGCTTTCACCACCCCTTAAGTTTGAAAGGTACTATACCCATTAGTTTACCGTGCCTCTGTCCAGCAGTGACACTGAGGTGATCCCCAGGGTAAACCTGCGATCTCCCATCCATTGATCAAGATTTCTCTTGAACAGGGCCAGCGAGGTGCTCTGCCTCACATGTACCGGAATTTTGTTCCACAGCATAGGGAGTCTCTAGGTGATGAATCTGTCCCTCCAGCACGTCCCATTTATAACTGTGTTGAGGTTTAAGTCTCTTCCTTTTGTATTTCTTATGGATTTAGATTTTTTGAGGTGGAGCATGTCTATCAATTCCAGGTTAGACATGGCCTTGTATGTTAGGCACAGGTCACCTCTGAGCAGACGGTATGCGACTGAATAGAGCTGGAGTTCCTTCAGTCGGGCAGCATAAGACATATTTTTGAGACCCTTTATCCTTTTGGTGAGGAACTTTTGGGGCCTTTCCAATTGCTGCAGGTGTCGGGTAAGATACATTCCGAATGGGGCATTGTACTCAATCATTGGTCTGATGAGTGATGAGTGCAGGGGAACAATGACCTCCCTTGATCTAGATGTGAATCCCTTCATGATCAGGTGGGCAATGTAGAAGGTTTTCCTAACTACCTTGGCAATGTGGGTGTCAAATGAAAGGTTACTGTCAACCTGGGTCCCCAGATCCCTGATAACCTCTTCTTTGCTTAGTGGATTGCCACCTATATGGTAGCTAGGGGTAACCTTGTTTTTCCCGAAGGGTATGACTATGCATTTTTTGGCGTTTAACTTTAGGCCATGGCTTTGGCACCAGTTATCCGTTTCTATGAGACCCTTCTGGAGGATATCTGTGTCTGATGTGTTTTCAACTATGGCGCCCAATTTGCAGTCATCTGCAAACTTTGTCAGCCATAATCCTCCTGTGTTTGCCTGTACTTCTGAAAAGTAGATGCCATGCAAAAATAAATACGGTATCTTATAATCTGAAATGTCCTGCTACACTGACCTTTTGAGATCTATGCTGTCAAACACAGTCAGATTTTGATAAGATCAGCTCTACTGAAAAAAAAAGGGGACAAGACAACTATCTTAAGTATTCTGGTAATAGAACTGCTTCACTGCAGAATATCTTTTACCGTTCAGCAAATCACAACTTCCACGTGATGTAGCATGTAATTTCAGGCTGCAAACAAAGTAAAGCAGCATAGATGTTTTGCTGGTAGCTACTGCTGTAGATTTTTAAAGCCTATTAAATGTCTTGAGGTTTATATTGATGGTTTTATCACAACTATTTAAAGTTACGTAATACTGCTGTGGCTTGACTAACTGCTAAAATCATGTAGTTATGTATCATTCTTTCAAATATTTTTCTTGTATCCAGGAGCATCTTTACCTAAAGCCTACATCTCCCTCATATAAATTTTCCCACTTAAAATGAAATGTAAAATGTAAATGCTTGTCAAAAAAAATAATTAAATATGATTAGCGCTGATTTAGGGCAGTAGTCAAAAAGGCCTGGCAGGTTTTTGTATTCATTGTACATTCCCATTGAAAATAAATTGTTAAGCACTGATTACAGACACCTTTTAGCATATTGGAATAGACAGACCTCTTTAAGCTCTTCATCAGTTGTGAGGCAAACTGTTTTTCAAGTTTATCTGTGCAGACCTTTATCAGCTGGCTAATGAGACTGATATAAATGCACATGGTTGCCCTAAGGGATTAATGAGCCATGATATCTGTGATGAATATGTTTATGTTCAGTTTTAGTGATGACTGCAATGGACACTGTTAACAATAGTTAACAGTTGCCAAGGTTAGAATGAAATTGTAAGAAATCAGCACACGTTTATTTCACAGTCTTGCAGAAAATGACCCTTTTGAGGTTTATGCAGAAACACTGGCAAATAACACTACTGCTGTTTAGCTAGCATATCTCATTTGCCAAGAAGCACCTTGGTTTCCAATAGCACCCACTTACTGTTTGTTTTTATAGCAAATGAACATGAGAGAAAAAACGTTTTGAAGTATTACTCTATCTTTCAGACTGCTTGCTTCAATAGTTAATTAAGATGATCATGATCTGAAATGTGTACATGTGTATGTGAAAAAATGTGCTTTAAGAAAAGATAGCACCGGTTTGTAGAATATTTTTTGGGGGTAGTAAATGATTTTAGAAGATAGCCAAGTTACAGCAATAATACCTTCTTCAAATGCACTTAAAACTACTTACACTAATAAGTGTTTATAAATATCCACACTAACTAGATACTGGATTATGGACAGGATTCATCATAGCTGAACTTTCTCCATTATCTTAGAATTCAGAATGTCAGACTATGGATCCTAGCAACCATGCATTCATTCACTTAGTTATTGGTATTTGTGTATCAGGAATGTTCAAATGGGCAAAAGAACCCATTTTTAGAGGAGCCCAGAAGAGCAAAGTTCCATAGATATAAAAATTAAACATAAGTAGGTCATAAAAAAATATATAAATTAAGTTTTGTAATAATAAATATCACTTTTTGCACCAATTATGTAATCTTCTCAATGGTCTCCTTAGCCATAAGTATAGTATGAATGCATGTCTCTATAAATAAGTTCTTAAGGCAGTATCCAAAGCTGTGCTGCCTTGAAAGAATACATATTCCTTTGATTTAGGTACTTCGGAAAAGGGATCAAACATAGCACATTTTTTCAGATTGGTTGGTTTCTTTGCATTTCTCTTGGACTTAGTATAAAAAAATATATATATTTATTTATTTCCTGGAGTTTATACCTTATATTTCCATGGTGTATGCCATTTATCTTCATAATTAATGAATAGAAAACAATCAAAACTACAGTGAAGTGTTTAGGGAAATCAGCTCTATAAAACATCATACATTATAGAACCAATATAAGCAGAGTGAATGCTGTATGTTTATGTTTGCATACTAAAGCAAGGCAACAAGCTACACTAAAGGCAACCAAAAGAGAATTAATGACAGAGTACAGAAGTTCCCTTTGGCACAAGAACCACTCTCTCTCTATGTATATATCTATATCTAGACTGTATACCTCCCATCCATTGATCAATGAGCAGAGGCACAAAAACAAGTTTCATCCCTCATGAACATGAGAGCTATTCAATTAGTACCACAGCAAGAGCAGGGACTAGGATTCTATTCAAGGCTATTCTTGGTGCCCAGAAAGGACAAAACCTGGAGACCAATACTGGACCTGTCTATCCTAAACACATTCCTGGATATTCCAAAATTCAAAATGTTAACTCTGCAGCAGCTTCTGCCCATGATTGGCAAGAGGGCTTGGCTTGTGACTTTAGACCTGCATGTCCCAAGACAATCATGCAGAAGATACGTCAGATTTATAACTGGCTCAGTGCATTGCCAATTCTCTGCACTGCCCTTTGGCTTATCTACTGTGCCCAGGGTCTTCACAAAATGCCTGGCACCAGTGGTTTCATTTTGCAGACAAAGAGGAATACAAGTATATCCTTACTTGGATGACTGCCTTATTCAAGCAGAGAACAAGGACATTCTACTACAGCATCTGGCGTTTGTAAAAAGATTACTAACAGGTCTAGGGTACACAGTAAATGAAAAGAAATCAAAACTCGTACCCTGTCAAGAGATAATATTCCTGGGTGCAAGCTTAAATACAACTGCCCAGATGGCTTATCTGACGCCAGACAAACACAGACAACTGACTATTTATTTAAAAATGTTGACAACAAAGACCCAGTTATCTGCAAGAAAAATTCTGCAGTCTTTGGGCTTCATGGCATCCTGCATTCTACTAATTCCATATGCAAGACTTGCATATGAGGAAACTTCAATGGTATCTAAAAAGTGTTTGGACTCAACATTGCCACAGCCTGGAAACAATAATTACCCTCATTCCGTGCCTGCAGCAGGTGTTTTGATGGTGGGCAAAAGCCTGTCACCACAACATGGGACAGCCATTCACCTTGCCCACAGCCAGGCAGACATTGACAACAGATGCATCAGATTATACCTGGGGGGCCCATATGGCAGGAAGATGTATTCAGGGCACATGGCTCGCAAGTCAAATGCATCTACATATCAATCAAAAAGAGATGCTAGCTGTTCAGAGCGCCCTGACAGCCTTCAAGGATTTACTTCATCCAGGACAACTACTGATAAGGATGGACAATACTACAGTTATGTGGTACATAAACAAGCAGGGAGGCACACATTCCTACCCCCTCTGCAGAATAGCCATGAACTTGTGGGACACAGCATTGACTTACCAAGTACATCTGCAAGCACAATTCCTGCCAGGAAGGACAAATACTCTGGCAGACAAACTAAGCAGAAACCTAATGGATCCCCACGAGTGGAAATTGGATCCACAAGTCTTTACCATGATAACAAGGAACTGGGGATGCCCGGACATAGACCTATTTGCCTCCCCTCACAACTACCAACTACAGAAATTCTGCACAAGAACTTATCACAAGCAAGCATGGAAAGTGGATGCTCTATCTTTCAGCTGGAAAGACCTAACAGTATATGCCTTTCCTCGTCTGCCTATCCTCCCCAAGATACTCCTTAAGGTCAGACAAGAGAAAGCAAAAATGATACTGATTGCCACAGACTGGCCCCACCAGCACTGGTAGCCAATCCTAAAGAGCTTGTCTCAATGCCCAGCTTGGACATTACCTCAAATTCCTCACTTATTGACCCAACAAGACAGTCAAATACTGCACAGCCAACTCAGGACCTTAAACCTGGCAGCATGGCGGATAATGTAGCCAGTCTAGGCACACCTCTCTCTAAAGCAGCGATGGATGTTATTTTGGAGGCCAGGAGGCCTAGCACCAGAAAATCTTATGCAGAAAAATGGAAGAGATTCTGTGCTTGGAACCAGGCACAAGGTTTTGACATGATTGTTCCAAACATTCCTCAGATTTTGCAATACCTAACTGAGATGCTTGATAAAGGCCTTACTTTTTCATCAATTAAAATTCATGCCTCTGCCATTTCAGCTCATTACAATACAGAACCACCTATTTTTTCTCATCCATTACTAAGACAGTACCTCAGAAGGGCCAAAAATGTAAGCCTCCCAAGGAGAGCACCAATACCTGCGTGGGACCTCAACTATGTCATGGAAATACTCACACTGCCTCCGTTTGAACCAGCCTCTGCAGCTGGTATTAAATTTCTATCCTGGAAAACAGCTTTGCTCCTAGCAATAACCTCTGCTAGATGAGTCTCAGAGTTACAGGCACTAGTGGCTGTGGAACCTTTTATCATTTTCCATCCTGACAGGGTTTCTCTGTGGACAAACCCTACATTTATGCCTAAGGTAGTGTCCCGTGTGGCCCTTAACCAAACAATTAATTTGCCTACCTTTTATCCAAACCCACAGAATAAGGGTGAAAGAATTCTGCATTCTTTGGACATTCACAGGCAGCTACGCTTCTACTTGGACAGAACCAAAGCTTTCAGAAAGACTGAACAACTTCTAGTGGCATATGCTGCAGGATCACAAGGAAAGCCTATCTCAAAGCAGACAATTTCAAAGTGGATAAGTCACTGCATTTGTTTCTGCTATTCACAGCATGGCAAATCAGTGCCTAAGGGCATTAGGCCACATTCAATCAGAGCAGCAGCCACTTCTACAGTCTTCCTCAGAGGAGTACCAACCAAAGACATCTTAGAGGCTGCAACTTGGAGTTCAGTGCATACTTTCACAAAACACTATCATTTACCTCTCTACTCTAAATCCAGGGCAGGATTTGCCACTGCAGTTCTGCAGGGCCTGATAGCCTCTCCTAATCCTATTTAGCACCAGCCTCCCAACCTTAGCTTTGGGATTCAACCTAATTGTAATGACTGCAACAGTGTAACACGATGAACATAGTACAGTTGTGTACCTACCATAAATGTAGATGTTCGAGTGTATTCACTGTTGCAGTCCAGGTTACCCTCCCACCATCCCCCTTTTCCTTTGCTGGGACTTATCTGTACTTCTCTATTCTATACAACCTATGTGGTGTATCAGCTTGTAGATGAAGGAAAAGTTGTTTTTTGTGCATGTATGCTCATTAGCATAATTTAGCCTACCATTTTAGGGGCACCTGACATCTGGGGCAAGAAAAACTGAAGAAAATGGCATCGGCTGCATCTTTTATACCCCTGGCGCACTGACATCAGGGAGGAGGCGACAGCAACCAACGCCGGACCTAGACTTTGGAATTCAGGCCTATTGCGGGTAGCCTGCCAGCAGGATAACCCTATTGTAATGACTGCAACAGTGAATACACTCGAATATCTACATTTATGGTAGGTACACAACTATACTTTCTTCTTAGCATGCAGGCATGTTGCTTTTTGTGCAACTGAGTACTGGGTAAGGTTACAAGGTAAGTGTTATAGGTTCTAAGTTGCCTGCATCTGTACAAGGCAATGCTAAATGTCACTGTGCAGCAAGCAGAATAATTTATAGACTCAAAGAAGAGTGACTAAACCAACAAATAGCCCCCTGGCCATGAAATTATCTCAGTTTAAGCCTCTTCATGTGTTTCCAAACTTGGAGAGAGGAGATTACCGTTCACTAGCACTAGAATTGCAGTCCCAATCTTTTTAATGTAAAAACACACTAATTAGCCAATAGTGAAAAGGTACTAGAATGAAATCATAAAATTAGATAAAACAAGTAATTACAACCAGTTTGTAAGCAGACAAACCAGCAATGAGGAACCCACACTTTAAGGTAATTTCAAAGCACAGTAGCAGCAGCTAAACCAATGAAATCATCATCCGACCCTTTTTTCTCATTTTCTACATGGGGTCGGGGTATCGTGTTAACTGTCACCATCTCTTTTGATTCAGTGCCACACTCCTGCCATCTTCAACACTCATGTCTGAATGTCACAGATCTTCTTTCACACAATATATCCACCTCTTTGCTGGTTGTCCTCATTTCCTCTTAGCTTCTTCCTGTATGTCCCAAATCTTCTTTACTAGATTGTCTTCTGCATTTCTGCACATGTGTCTGAACCACCGTAATCTGTTCTCTTTGATCCTTTCTGCAATTGGTGCTACTTTGGCTTCTGCTCTTATGTCCTCATTTCGTTGTCTGTCCCACAGTCTGAATCTATCACCCTTCCTCAGGTACTTTATTTCCATCACTTCTAGCGTCTTCATCTGCTCTGCCTTTATAGCCCAGGTTTCTGTACCATATAGTAGTAGTAATCACATCACTGCCTCATACACCTTACTTTTCAGTTTCTTTGGCATCCTTCTGCCATGGACTATACCTGAGACTCTATGCCAGTTGGCTGCAGGCCTCTGATTCTTGCTTTGACCTCTTCATTCAGACTTCCCTTCTTCTCAACTACCCCTCCCAGATACTTGAAGCTACTTACCTGTTCCACTATCTTCCCTTATATCTCAATTCTCAGATTCTTCTGATTTCTCCAATTTGTTGCCACTACCACTGTCTTTTATGTGCTTAGTTTCATCCCATGTGCCTTCAGTTTTACATGCCATTCCCCCATCCTTTGCTGAAGTTCTTGCTCAGAGTCTGCCTGCCTGTAATGCCATATAAGCTGCATACAGCAGCTTTGTTGATCTATCCCCTCCACTCTGTTTGCTAATGTAGTCCATCACCAATATGAACCACAGTGGGCTTAGAACTGTACACCCACTCCCACTGGGAATCCCCTCTGTGAGGCCAAACAGTGTTCATAGTCGAGTCACTGGGTCTTTGTACATAGTCTGCCCCAATTCTACCAATGTTTCTGGGACTTTGAACCAGCACAGTACTGCCCATATGAGCTTTCTTGGGACCTTGTCCCAAGAAAAGTAAATAAATTTTCAGTGATAAAATTCAGAAAAAAATGCAATAAAATAATGTGAAAATACCACAGCAGTCTACAGAAATAGCTTAAAGAAGTCCAATATGTATTCAGTTCAAAGTACTTATCTTAGCTTGAATGGCACCTGTTTCAAGCCAAACACTCTGAGAACTCGGATGTGGATGCCAAGTGTTTGAGATCTGTGGAACTCACCCAAGAGATGACCAAACACACCAAATTCATAAACATAAAGAAAATTGATTAAATCAACTAATAAGCCCTCTGGCTGATGAGACAATCTTACTTTAAGCCTCCCTTTGTGTGTTCAAAGTCAGACAGACCATGCTAACTTTCTACTGCCACTAGAATAGTAGTTCCAGTCTTCTTAATGTAAAAAAAACAGACAGTTGCCAAAAAATGAAACGGTACCAACTAGCTACAAGTAATTGTCACTTTCATCCTCACTGTGCGTTTCCCAACTCAGGCACACCAGGCTATCTTTCTATGGCCAGTAGAATTACAGACCTAGTCTTTGCATACTATTTACATGCTCTGCTAGTAATAAGATATTGATCAAATGTGTGAATCAAACCGTGTACTTTGTGTCTGCATGGTAAACATTTTAACTATTATGGCCTAGCCCCACCCCCAGAAACAAATTAAACAACTTTCTACAAGTTATTCTTAAGTAATAAGTAAATCCTTAATAATTAATAAGTAAATCCTGTAACATTGCTGTTTAATGCTTATTTATAATGAAAATTGTATAATATGTTGGAGCTTTTCAACCCGGGCCTCCACTGAAAAAGTGCTCTTCAGCTCAGTCGGACATAGGGTTGCCACCTTTTGTTGTGGCTAAAACTGGAGTAAAGTCACACCCCTCACATCACCGGTATCTGCACCCACCCACACCCTTTCTCCCACCCACATTCCGTCCATTTTATGACGTTGCTGCAACATCATCGTGCGGGGAATGCCCTCTTTTTCCATCCCTAAAGCCGTCTTTTGGCTGATTTACTTTGCTTTTCTGTAAAAAAGCATAGTAAAGCAGCTGATTTACCATGCTTTTCTGTAAAAAAGCATAGTAAATCAGCCGATTTACAAACTCTGATAGTCTGTTTCCTTTTTTGAAACAGAATACCAGAGTTTGTACAGTGTTTTCCGGACTACCGGAGAATCAATTTGATTTCCAGATAGTCAGGAAAAAAAACGGAGGGGTGACAACCCTAGTTGGACAATCCCGGTTAACAAATGTAAAATAAAATAAAAATAAATAAAATAACTCTCACATAAGCTTACCTGTGTGCAGCCAAACTCAGACAGACCAGGATACCTTTCTATTGGCAACAGAATTGCAGTCCCAGTCTTCTTAATGTAAAAGCACATTTTAGTAACCACAGGTGAAATGTAGCAGAAACAAATCTATCAACCAGCTATAAGTGATTACAAGGTGATTCAAAGACAGACAAGACAATAATGAGGAACACATACTTTTAAGTCAAATTCAAAGCACACTAACAGTCTAAGGGGAAGGCCTTCTCAGTTTCATCTTTCAGTACCCAGTAGGATTGGCAGGGGCAATAAGAATGGGAGGAGCTTCTAGGGCTAGCTATACAGAAGTTGACACTGCTTTCAAGGCCAGATGTACATTAGGGGTGGGTAACTTCAAAGCCTCTAAGTTTACATTCGCAATAGGAAAAGGGTAGGTGGCAGGGTGGAGAACAAATTCAGAAGAGAGTAAAAATGAAATAAAATGAGAGCCCACTCAAAACTGATTTAAACACCAAGTCACAGCACAGAATCCACTTAAAAAAACACTGCAGACTGTAAAGCACAGAAACTATAAAATGTTTTCACCTGATAGCTTTAATTTCAGATTTAGAAAAATCCTGCGGTGGTGGTGCTGCGGTAGCGCTGTCACCTCACAGTAAGACGTTGTCCTGTTTGATTCTCAGCTAGAGCGTCTTCTGTGTAGAGACATGCATGAATGGGCGAACCTTCATTGAAGGTTGTGCGTCAGAGCTGGCAACTTGGCACGTAAAAATTTACTGCCAATCATTAGCGGGCCGGAGTTCCGCTGTGGCGACCCCTAACTGGGAAAAGCCAAAAGACACAACAGGAAACAGAAAACACACAGAACTGATTTAAATTACAAGATAAGTTCAGTATTTTAAACATAGTTTACATGTATTTCCCTGAATGCAAAATGTAGTCCAAATACTTTATTTCCAAAATTCTAACAGTCCTGAGACTAAGATGGGTAACTGCTAGTGCAATTTAAAATGCCAACGGATTGGGTTTAATTACCACAAGCTGTAGTTGCAACTCATACAGCTGACCAAAGCTGTCTTTTTGTTTTAAGTATGAACAATGGCTACAACACACAGATTTAGATGAGCAATGCTGATAATCCAGTAAACAGCTCAGACAAATAGCAATGGATACTGCTTGAAAAGTGACTAAAACTCAGAATTAGATGAGCAGTACTGACAATCCACTTAAAAGCTCAGAAAAATAGAAATGGACGCTGTAAAACCCAAATAAATTTATGGCTGTAGCTTCATATTTAGAAGAGAACTTTCAGAATTTCAGTCTGAAGATATGTGCTTCTTTGGTTTTATTGTATTGATATTCCAGTGTTGCTCATATAGTTTTATATTTTGCTTATCATTTACCCGCTTAAGTTGCATTCTAGTGCCTTGTGTTCCCCTGTTGTTTGTGTATGTCCCATCCCCACTGAGACATTAAGTTAATGTTTCTGAAAGAGCTCCAATATTGATTTTATTTATTTGGATCCCTCTCTAGCTACCCTTCTTTTTCCTACCCTCCCACCCCTTTTCTGTTGTGGCTTAATAAGGCTGTGTCTCTGGTCTTCATCCCTTATGGCAGTCTGATTTCCAAAGTTCCCCCTCCTCTCTTTTACGTCTAGTGTCTGCTGTATAAACTATTTATCTACTCTTCCCATTCATAATTTTCCATAGATCCATGGCACTGAGTGCTCACCCAGCAAATCAGTATTGGTCTTGAGTAAACCATATTGCCTCATGCTCATCTTCCCCAATTTCAGGAAAACTTAGTGTCCTAGCCTGTGCTTGCTTCAGAAGTGTTTTACTTTTATCTGTTGCCATCCAGGCAAGGCTAAGAACATTCTATTCTAAAACTGCACTTGTCATTTGACATGACTTCTGTTGTTTTTGCTTTGTATTTATGCATTTCCTCTCACTGTTTTTGCTGTAAGACTATCTTGAAATTGCTTCAGCAAGGGATTTTCAGTGAGTTGTTTAATTGGTTTGTGGTAGCATTGCTCTTCTGGATATCTTCTATTGTTTTTTCACATTAGAAAGATTGGGTTTATTCATCTTCTGGCAGGAAGTGTATGCCAGATCTGTCTGAGTTCGGAAACACACTAGTGCAGTTCTTTTATTGGCCATAGGGCTCAGTAGTTAGTTTTTTGTTTTTTCTGTGCTGCTGTGAATTAAGAGCATTTGTTGGATGGTGCTCACCACACAGCAGCAGTAGAAGCAGCGGTGAGCAGTGCCTTGTACAGTTGCAAAGGCCTAGAAAACAAGTTTTCCCTATAGAGCGGTCCATAAAGCCATACCCTGTAAATCAGTAAATATAGAGCAAATAAACTACATTCCATCAAGCTCAAAGCACTAGTTGAATTTCAAGTGGCAGTACCAACAGATTTAGCAGAATTCAGTAATCTGTAAACATTTTATTAATTTTATTTATTATTATTTGTTAACCGGGAAATTTTGACTTGGAACAAAGCCAATTTTCAGCGGAGGCCAGGGGAGAAAGGCTCCAGATGTATGCCTTTGTAATGTGGGAGGAAACCGGAGCACACAGAGGAAACCCACATGAATGCAGGGAGGACATGCAGACTCCACACAGAAGGCACCCCAACCGAGAATCGAACCAGAGAACCTCTTGCTGTGAGGTGACAATGCTACCGCTGCACTACTGCACCGTCCATTCTACTTCATTTAAGTTGGTGGAATTTAGTATTCTTTCCCATAATCATCCTTATTAGTTTGCATTAACAAAGCACCCTTAATAGCCTTCTAAACCCAATTTACAACCCCCTTGTAGCTCACCAGTCAAAGTACTAGACAGCATGTATATGCAATTTCCTAACTTCTCTGTAGCCTGCATGGTGGATATGGGCATCTTGAAACAATGTAGCAATTGTCACATGTTACCAACAACCCCTTAATCCCTAAAGAAATTGACACATTATGCGAGAGTTGTACAAACAAAATGACACTGGAGGTTAAACTCTTACATACAAGCATACATCAGGTTGTCAAAACCGTGCACACAACACCCGCCTCACATAACAGACAACCCACACATAGACTAATGTATACTGAGGGATTAATTTCATAATCTCGAAATACTGAAATATCGAATTTCAGTATCTCGAAGCTATGAAGTAGAATACCCGAAACACCGAACATGCATAAACTCGACACCCAAAATTGTGAATCCAAAAAATCCCGAAAAACACACATCACACACTAGAAAACAAATACGTACACGAACGTACATACCTCCCAACACTTCCGTACAACAAACCTAACAGACACGCACACAACCAAACACATACACATACCTACCCTTAGTATATGCAGGGGGGCAAGCCCCCCTGCACCCCCCACACCCTCCATACTAATATATACTAACTCTGAGGTTGCACAACACTCCATAACACACACAACCCATTACCGCACATTCCACACACCCCTCGCACAAACACACATCACATACACACAAACATCAGCACTCTCAACACTAACACATTTACACTGCTCAACACCTACCCTAACCCACACCTCAAACATCCCAAAACACTCAAAACCCTAAAAAAGTACTCTTACTTAACATGCTATCTGTACCACGGGTTCAACATTCTGCATTCAACATTTCCTGGTTTGCGATTTCTGTCCATTCGACTTAATAGGTTCGAGATTCTAAAATTCGATATTTTAGAATTTCGAGCATATAATGTGTTCCCAAACTGAGGCACTTAAAAGCAATCTTCCTAAACAACCAAGATTGCTTAAACTACTTGTTGACAAAGGTATGACTCAGCAAGTAGTAAGACGCTCTGAAAAAAACACCACCTATCAACATAAACAGTCACTCTTAATGGAGCCCCAAATGCTAAGATCCTACGGCAGGCAAGCATAGTTTCAAGGACTCTCATCATAGTGGACTCAGTTGTAAGATGCCCCACTAACCAGGGTGAACAAGGAGAAGAAAACAGTTTCTTATCTAGAGCCAGGATCTGCCAAATCACTCAGATGCTCAAGTCATTACATTACACAACAGGTAGCATTATGATTACATTGTAGTCCATGCAGGTGTAAATTACATGCCTCCCTGGACTATGTGAACAGAGATATTATGGAGCTCTTAGACTATATGTCTTAGATTGGTATGAGCCTGGCATTGAGCAGCATATTACCATCACCAAGGATGATACCACAATATGAGCAAAAAATGATTTACTTTAAAAATTGACTGTCTTTTTGGTGTCATTATAACAGGATCCAATATTTGTCAACTAGGGAGGAGATGGGTAACAGATCATGTTGCTTTGCCAAGGATGTTCTGTACCTGTCCCCTGTAGGCTTTCTATATCCACAGTGCCTGTAGCCTAATTAAAAAAATAGTCTCCCTCCAAACCCTCCTCACACTCCAGAGTGTAGATATCTGTGCAATTACCGTGGCATGATTTAAAGTGGCAGAGAGTACCATGGCAGTGTAAGGTGTTAGTGCCTTCCGCACATTTAGACCAGTAGCTGCACCGACAAGGGCCAAAGGTGGAGGTGTCTCAATATACATAAATGACAAGCATACCTCTAGGTTGGTTTTCCATGTGTAGATCACCAGACAAAGTTCTGTACCATATCCTAGCCAGATATAGTTCACCCTCCATGTCCCAGGAAGCCCATGATACATACTTGGACCTACTGGAGACACTCACCATTCAGCCTAACACCATACTCATGGGAGACTTTAATTACCCCTCTATAGGCTGAGAACCTTACACAGCATCAAATCTACAGGCTCAGAGATTCCTGGACTTCATAAATACAAACAGCCAAATAGTGAGTATGTCCATTAGAGACTTCAACATAGTGTATCTTGTACTCGCAAATAAGGAAGAGTGCTGCAAACCCCCCCCCCCCCACTGTCTCATCCTCCCTTTTAAGACCTGACCATAGATCTTTCTTCTTTGAAATCAAAATCAACTTTGTAATCCTAGTAAAATCTGTAACAGTTAGGAACTATTCCAAGGAAAACTACCTTATATTAAGAGATGGTTTGTCAAATTTCAGTGCCTTTCCAAACCCCGATAACAAAGCTGCCTGTGCTGAATTGCTTTCAGAAACTCTGTATAACAATGTTAATGGTTGAATAGAGGATGCTGTACCTACCAGAAGTAAGCCCTGAACTAGCAACAGAAATAAACCACCCTAATAGCATCCTGAATTGAATGGGATATACAACAAAGGGAAAACAAATTATGGCAAAAATCAGGAAGGGTAATTTTCATAATGATAAAACCTCTACCATCAAAATAATGCACAACTAAGAGCGTGTAATTAGGCCAAACAAAGTCAACTTTGAGGTTAAAATAGGCTCCCAGGTGAAAGATAACCTTAATGCCTTTTTTTAGCTGTGTCAGAAACCCCAAGGACAGCATACAGTAATCTGATGAACTGGTGGTTAATGGTGTTATATTCACAGAGCCTAGTGGTATAGTGAACCTGTCAGTGGACAAATTTATTTCCACCTTTGCACCATCTCACTCCCAACTATCCACCAAGAAATACCCTCAAACACAACCATCTCCAACTATAACTAAGGAGCATGTACTGGCTGCAGTTGCTAATGTTAAGAACACAGCTTCATTTGGCCCCAAGATGCATATTGAACAGTCTAAAATATGATTTATCCTGACCCATGGAGGCGTTTTTTAACTATAGTCTTAAAACAGGCTTTATGCTATGTGAATGGAGGACTGTGATGGTCATCCTCCTTCATAAGGGAGGACCTTCAACAGATCCTGGAAACTGCAGACCCATTAGTTTGACCAATCTTATTTGCAAAGCCATGGAAAGAATTATCATGGCTTTTATCAATAAGGACATAGGAGACCTGCAGACACTGGATCCATTCCAGTTGGGCTATGTCAAAGGAAGGTCATGCTTACTAAACCTAGAGGATTTTTTGAGAAAGTCACTAAGGCAGTGGTTGAGGGTAAAGTGGTACATGCTGCCTATCTAGATCTGGCCAAAGTATTTAATAAAATACTCCATTTGAGTATTTTCAACAAACTTACATAACTAGGCATAAGCCAGTTCATAATCATGTGGATAGTTAGATAGCTCTCAGATAAGAGCCAAGAGGCTGGTCACCTGTGGAGTCCATCAGGACTGTGCTTGGCCCACTCCTCTTTGGCATCTACTTCACTGAGGTCAAAGCCAATGTCAAAGGCTTCTAGCCTTTGCAGATTATTGCAAACTTGGAACAGCCATCGACTCCCCCAAAGAAAAACTCCCTTCAGGAAGTTCTACCATAGACAAATGATTGACGTCAAAGGCATGTCTTAAAACTCAGTATCTAGAAATGCAGTCTTGTTCCTCTTGGGAAGTCAGACATCCTGGTTAACTAAATCATCAGTAAAACACCCTTAAAAGTTGATTCACTAGTCAGAGATTTAGAAACTATTGTAGATAAAACCTAACTTTGGACCAACATGTGTCCAAGGTAGTAAGAAAATCCATCTGTGTTGCTTAACTTCTAAGTAAGGGCACTAGGTCTACAGAGGTTATTGTAACACTGTACTTGGCCCTCATCATACCCATCATAGAATATAATGCCTCTATCGGTAAGTACCTGATCAGATACATACAGCAGCTGGAATGTCCACAAAGGTTCCTTAAAAAAGAATACAGGGAATAATCACAGTGTCATATGATGATTGACTCAAAGCCCTGTTTCTTTATTTAGTTTCATACAGACTTTTACCAGGCATACAAGGCCTCGTTGGGCCCTGCTTTGATGAACCTGTATTTGTAAAATAAACAGCATCAGAACTACTAGATCAAAAGACCAACGTTTGCTTGAGACATACCTAGGACATGTTGGAGAGAGAGATGCTTCTCAGAAAATTCCTTTTCTGTGGAACAGACACCCCATCTGTTTGTTCTTCCCTAACCCTGTTTAAGTGCAACCTGGACCAATGGATGGGTAATTGAAAGTTCACCCCTCATCTGGTGTCCGTGTCTGTTATGGACAGAGACATTCAGAAAAATCACTCCCTATATAAATCAAATTTATGGGTCACATTTGGGTGACAGGCTAGGGGCACAGGACCACATGAGTGTACAGCCATGAACCTGTGTAACAGATTATTTTTTTCTTCCAGAATCTTGGGGGCAGAGACTTAGTGTCAGATAGACCATACAGACTTGAACCTTTACCTAATTTCTTCCTTCAGACTTCAAAAGCAGTTGGGCACTTGGGAGTTGTTATCATGGTTATGATGTTTACCTCAAAGTCACCAGGTACAGTGCTTGATTCTAACCTTTTGGTCACTGTTTGAGTATTGGCTAGACATCTGCAGACTGATTCCTTAGTATATGTCTGTAACAAATCAAGAGTATGTGTTTGGGTGAAAGATACGGAGGGGTATTCAGACAACTTACCTCTTCTATTACACTAATCTGCTACTTTTGTGGTTAATGTGCATTGTACTACTTGTTAGCTATATGTTGTAAATCTTTTCTATCTAATATTTTTGTTTTAATGTTCAGCATTTTTGTTCTTAAAAACAGCTGAGGTTAGACAGCCCATAGTGGACCATAGAGGCCAGCAAAGCGTAACTGAGATGCATTATTCAGATTGCTACATCAGCATGCATCATGCATTAGAAAAAAAACTGTTAACCAGATTGCAGCTGTTGCATGGCATTTAAAAACAGCATGACCCAGATTATGCAGAGTAAATTAAAAAATACATAAATCAAACTTTTTTTTTAATGCCAGCAATGGCAGAGAAGAATATTTTTAATCCTTTGAGTGGAACCAGTGCCCTAACTACAGATAATCCATGTGACTGTCATATGTCAGACCTAGAGTGCCGAATAACCTTATCAATGCTATATGAGTTACTGGGGAACTTTTCAAAGAAGCTATCTCTTATTGCCATCCTTCTGCATGGTGCACTATTTAATATGCAAACCCTGCCCTCTTTTGTGGTGAACAACAGTGTCATTTTGGAGAAATTACACTACAGCATGATGTATTGTCTAATATTACCATTAGGACTTCCAGGTGAAAATGATTAACAGATCTTTCTGCTGGGAATTGGGACTTCCAGGTGAAAATGATTAACAGATCTTTCTGCTGGAAAAGTATTCATCCAACACCTGGTAGATAATGACACCCCACCAACAGGCACACACGAAGAGCTGGTTTAATGCATCCTGCAGACATGTAATAATTACTACTTTCCAGAATGAAGTTAAGTACTCACCACTCCTCAAATTTAAAGACACTTTTTAAATGCAAGATTAAATCAGAATATTTATTGCAGACAAATGCACATACACTAGCAAAATTTTACTGCTCCTAAATATCTCTCAACACACCCTACACAGACTATTTGTTTACATACTACTAGTTTTAACTTGTTTTGTGCATTCCCTTACATATTTTTTCTGAATGACTTTAACTTTTTTCATACCTGTGTAACTTCTAGGTCACTGGATACCATTGTTATGAGTAGTCTTTAGTCCTTTCTGTTCCTGCAGTGCTGATGGGTCATGTTAATAACCCTGTCTGCCCCGTGAGTCAGGAATCATTACTAACCACTGTAGGAGCCATCAAGGCTTAAAGTCTGATGGCAAGTAAGAAGTGTTTCCCAGCCTAGTCTGTATACGTACTTGGTTCTGGATAAGTTGCTACTTTGCCAACAGCTTATTTCTTTTTTATTCATTCATTTAGGCTAGCAGATTTTGCAGACATTATCTGGTTTATTTGAAGAGTACACATGAAGCAATAGGTTCATAGGTGTTTACTAGGCTAACGGCCACAAGGGCCTTGTTAAGCCTAGCCATGCATCCCAAATCTCTGACAAGTTCTGGTACCCTTGATAAGTGTAAGCAGGAACTTAGGAGGTGAAACATTTACAAGCAGGGGCTTGGGAAATGAACCATTTACAAGCTGCTTATGTCCATTAGAGACATAGGTGGCAAACCAGGGATAAATTTCCTGTTCCCCTTCTAATTTTTCAAGTTACACTTGAATTGGGTTAGGGAGGAACTCTGCTTCACATGGATGGAGAGCCTGTTCCAGAGATGGGGTAGTTAGTTGATGGTCCCCCTTTGTGCAGAGAGATTACTGTTGCTGTCCTCCATTCTGCTGGAACATAGCTTGCCTGCAGGCAAGAACACAAGTGGGTCTACTAATCATGTTTTAAGTTGTTTAAAAGGCATCGTGGGATGTTGTCTGGTCCAATTGATGCTGTGTCTTTGGCCTTGGATAGTGCAGAGATGACCTACTTTTCTGAAATAATAGGCTGTGAAATGGTGGCATGTATATTTTGGGGTATGACCAGTGACAATCACCATCAGTCAAATAATCAATTAAGCAAACGATCAGTAAGGAAAGTTATAGAAGATATAAAAGCATAGAGCAATCCCTTGCTGTCACTCCATATACTCAAGCTGTAGTACTGGAGAAAACGGTCTTTGCCCTGTTGGCATATGCCATGAAGCTGTTGCTGTCTTTTGGACACTGGAGTGCATTTGTTATGTGTGGCCATATATGCACCAAAAGTGTTTATAATGTGTGGTCATCCTAAACAAAGAAATATCTCACAAGATACTCGACCAGTCTGACATGCAGGCAGAAACAAAGGGGTTAGCAATCAAAAGTACCCTAATGGGGAGGTTGTGTTATACAACCTTACATGTTGAGTTGCTTTTGGTAGTGACAGTGGGAGTTGTCCATGGGTGCCTGGGAGCAGCTGGAAGCTGCACGACTCAACAATGAAGCAGAGAATAAAGTCAGAAATAATGCAGGTGAAAGTATTATCATAGCATTGGGATTTAGTACATTGTGACTGATAGGTGTCAGAAGACATCTCTTCAATCTTTTAGTGTTACTTTCCTACTGTAAGAGAGGAAGGCGATGTGCTATTACATAAATGAGATTTTTTTCTACAGTGCTAATGAACCAAGTTGATGAATGTACATAAGAAAATGGAGGATCTGTTAGGAATGAAGGATTAAATCTTCCTGTGGTATCTTTCCTTCTCCGGGTAGGGTATATTTTCATTATGATCTCCCAATAAAGTCCATGGTGGTGTATCAGCACTAATTGTAAGTTGTGAGTGATGTGGTGCTTAAAGTTACTTGTGTACAAACATGCAACACCTTAACACTGCTACACACCTAGTCAATCTCCCACATGCATAGAAATGTCTGTCTTTAGCCAAGCCTGCCTGGAATTGTAGCCATAAAGATTACATTATGCTTAATTCCTGAACCAAAACCAGATATGACAGCTATCTGACATTACATGGCCAGTAGATGTTTTTTCTTCTGTGAGTATTCAAAAGGTGTTAGTACATGTGGGACCCTTAGACATCCAAGACTAAAACTATCATTTCTGTAGTAGAATGTACAGCTAAGACACTGAACCAGCCTACCCACCCTCAAAAATAAATTTCTAAAAAGTAAAAAAAATAAATAAATAAGAAAAGTTAATAAAAAGTATGACTATTATAGTTTTTTGTAATACTGAAAAAAAAAACTGGCAAATTAGTAAACACGTATCAATAAAGAGAGTTTTGAATTGAAGAAACGTCAGTGATTTCTGAAGTTAAATGTAAATATTTGAGGAAAACAATACATGAAAATGCAACATTTCCTAAATTTCTGCCAGTTAAGGCCTTCATTTTTAGAATAATTAAACATTGTGGAGAGTAGTAACTGGTTTGAGGACAGCTGAGGTGTACATATTTCCATACATTTGGTAGAATGCCAACATTTTGAGGATCGTACTTACATTCTTCAGTATAGTAGCAGGTGGCTGACCCCACAGCTCTTAAACAGTTAAACAAAGACAGGCCATGGGTATTTTTTTTGCCGTGTGTTGATTGAGCAGGGTGTGGGTTCATTATTTTAAGTCCTTAGCAGTTCTAGGAACTCTCCCCATTCTGGCCATGGATATTCCTCATAGAGGAAGGGCTGCTAGTTGTATCTCATGTGGACCTAACAGAGGTGTCAGAGATGATTGTCTTTTCTAAGGCCTCCTACTGAACATGTCTGTGGCTCCAAACAAAGACAGTTCTCCATTAAGCTACAAGGGAACCCTGAGCTAACACTTTCAGTCACCTTACAAATTATCCTGAAGTATTTCAGGCATACATTTGAACAGGACATCAGTTATTCCATAGCCAGGATGCATGTGTCATGACCACATGGAGACATTACTGTTGGATGAGTACCAGCTGGTCATCCATGTCCTTAAGGAGTTATCACATCATCGTCCAGATTTGAAGACGTTCTCCACACTGTGTGAGCTGAACATTGCGATTAATAGGTTATCTCTCTGTCTGTCTCTCTCTGTCTGTCTCTCTCTCTCCCTACAAAACTCAGCATGATGGCTGCTCTACCTGCACCCAATCAACCCATTCAGTTTGGGTTAGCAAGAGCCAGGAATCCCTAAGACTGGAGAGAGCCCTATGACTCCTTTGTTCCTGCCTCTGAAGCCACACATTCCAGTGAGAGGGAGCAGGCCTGCTTGTTTGTCCTGTGGTGCATCCTGACATTTTCCCTAATGGAACAACTCCCTCCTTTGTGGTGGCTTTTCAGAGCTCCATTATATACTTCCCTATGATGGGAAACATGTCTTTGCACTCTGAATTTCCCCATGGCTTACTGGTTACTTGCACATTGAATGTCAAGCTCACTAGGTTAGAGCTCTATAAGGAGAATGCTTAGCTCTCCCACTAGATGTCATCCATGTAGAGTCACATCTAACTCCCTTCTCGCAGGATGAGTGAGCTCACAGTGACTGCCCATTCAGATGTTCTAGCTCCTGCAGGTACCTGAGACATTATACAAATACAGGTCTCATGCATAGTTAGCAGGGTTTTGTCCCTCTATGCCATGGAAATGGCAATGATTAGCAGGTTTTCTTTCTCCCCACTCAGGCTCGATGATTCAGAAGCAGTGAAGTCTAAACCTTGGCAGTTTTTTTTTTTTTTTTTTTTTTTGTGGCCATCACCATAAGAGCTAATCTTACAGTTCCAGTACACTATATGTTGGATAAATCATCTGGTCTTTCACACTGATTGTATTTCTTTAGTGCTAATCATTATTCTCTGGAAGCAAGTTTCTAATTTAGTTCTCAGAATAGTCCATGTACCTCCCTGTTTTCCTTGCTGGAGCAGAAAAGGCAAGGACACTTCATATCCTGGACAAACACCTTCAACACTTCAATTTCTACCAATGCTGGTCTATGGCTTTAGAAGAACAAGCTGTTTTTGTTCTTCTTTATGGTTGGGGAAGTGTTTGCAGTTGCTTAACAAACCCTTACCAACTGGATTGCAAGCTGCATGCAAATGTTACCAACAGGTATGAAACCACCCACTGGAAAAGACTGTGGCCATTGGCTACTCCAGTACAGACATGGCTGATTCATGGTGAAAAATCCATTGGATAAGACAAATGAACATACAACAGGAGGAAGAAGAGATATCATTTTTAACCTCATGTACATACCTCTCAAGTGTACCTCATTACGAGGAATGTACCTCATTTGGGATCTTAAAAAGTTCATGTTCCTCAAAGTTCCTCGAAGTTCCACATTGAAGACTCTGTCACATATTCAGTGTTAGGAATTTTTTTAAGTGAAATCCATGGTAAATAGAAATGAATTATATTAATTCATTAAAAGATCTTCTTTATAATTAAAAACAACATATTTTAACCATCTTATGGCCTTCCTAGTTGAAATTGTTAGTAAGCCATTAGTATGTGTTCCACATTTTGCCCATTTGTTCCACATTATGAGGGCTAGTGTTCCTCATTTTGGAGATGGAAGGTTGAGAGCTATGCTCATGTACCTTTTTGTTGTGGAGATATACCACATTTTAATGAAGCACTGACTTAACATAGTCAGTGTTCACACTTTGGGTAACTTGATTTTGAAAGTATCTTACAGAAATTCACCTAGTATTATGGACTGGACTATTCATTCTGTCAAGAAGATAAGTGACAAAGCTCTCATACAATGCAAAGAGTGTTTGTTCTGTAAATACATGAGTTCTGGAGTCCAACTTGGGTTATTAATGTACATCTCCTTAAAGCAGTAAACAACCAGAGTTGTCATCAGAAAGCAGTTGTTTATATCCTAAAATTTCCATGTGGGCTTTGTTATATAAATTAGACCATGAGACAGCTCAGAGTGGGAGTATACTGGAACACATTAAAGACATAAAACTTACAACCTTGAGTAGTCTAGTTGCTGTTCATTTTCTTTTTTACAAAAGGTTATAAGAATTATCAGGATTTAATTTTTGTATTATGTATATGGTAATCCTGATGTATTTCTTAATATTGCTCATGTATTATTGAGAAAAGAGACATGGCTGAAATATGCACATGAAACTCTGACCCCCTAAAGGGTTAAGCAATACATTATGCCATAGTTTTACCTGTATATTTATTTTCTTTCAGATAAGTATTTATTATAATATTTGTTAATATCTGACTTTTTGGAATTAACTGTTGGTAGTGAACATGCATTTATTGCACTGGAAAATCTTAGATTTCAAATAAATTCAAATGAGTCTGTAAAGCAGTTAGTTAAATCATTTTCATTTTTTGTCTCATTTCTGGGGAAATATGTTTTGCATTTCATTTGATATGGTTTCAGTATTTTGAAGGCATTTTAGGCAAGGTACTTTTTTCCTATTTAGCAATAAAAAGCTATGTCTTAGCTTCATAACCATCCAAGAGTACGTTTCTGATAAGGACTTTCCTCATTTGTTTGGTTTTACCTATCAGAATTGCATTGCTGAATCCTTCAGGAATGCCTGGACCATGTGCACATTGTCTTTGGTATATGTCATTGCCAACCATTACTTTTTCAGACTGTGATTCCATGGGTTGGGCTCCCTTTTATACTTAGGAACGTTTAGACTCGGCTAGCTGAGCAATGATCCTTGGGCTGTTTTCTGGCTTCTTTTACCCAAGTTGTTTAGTGGTTGGAATTCATTTTTATGATAATAACTGTCATAAGTAGGCAGTTTTAAATATAGCAAATGTTTTCTTAGTGCATCTGTTGATCTGTGAGGATGACCTTCTTGATGAAACCAGAAATATCCTCTTGCTGTTCCTCTGTCCAGGTATGACCTTCTGGCTGATAGAATTCTTTGTAAGTCAAGATAGTGTGTACTTTTTTAATACTTTTTAGCAGTACGGGTGTCATATCTTAATTGCTATGTACTGATTTACAGGAAATGTGCTCACAAATATTTTTAGTGAATGTCGCCTTGTAGCTCAGTATTAGAGCACTGGCTTAGTGAACCAGGGTTCATAAGTTCAAATATCATCAAGGCCTATGCTTATCATTGTAGGTTGGGCCTTGGCATAATGGCTAAACTATTTACCTTACAGACACAAGGTGCAAGGTTTGATTCTCAAATGGGATAATTGTCTAGGCTTAAAATGTTCCACAAGTGCAGTCAGCCTAGTAATAGGCTATAAACCTATGAACTGGTGGACTTATGGGGTTACATGAACGTATGTAGCCATAAATTGCATTAGGGTGTGATCTAGCAATGAGTGTGCACATGCCACGTTGCGTGATGATCTGAGAAAAATAATGAATCCTGATTGGAGGAAGGGATGACTCCATAGGTAGAACTCATCAAGAAACGTCAGCTTGTAGATTAACTAATGCAGTAAGAACACATCTGTAATTTTTAAATGTAGTCCTAGCTAGTGCCATAAAGCAGACAGACAATTGAAAAAAGTACCGAGTCCTATCCTTTTTATAATGACAATAGAAATGTTGAGCTCTGCATTCTATTCTACACATGCTGTGATTGTTGGGTTGTTAAATAGTATTGTGAAAAAAAAACTGGAGCACTAAAGCATCTGGAAAAATAGTCACATTATGTTAAAACAAGCATCTCATTCTTAATGTGGCCCTGTGTTTACAAATCTGCTGTGCCTGACATTACTGTGGCCTTGGATTCTGGTGCTGTGTGTATAAACTAGTCTGCTCCTTTCTGTGTAGTTTATTTATCCCTGACCCTGTT
This sequence comes from Protopterus annectens, assembly GCF_019279795.1. Taxonomy (NCBI): domain Eukaryota; kingdom Metazoa; phylum Chordata; order Ceratodontiformes; family Protopteridae; genus Protopterus; species Protopterus annectens. Next base: position 1,897,284,353 of record NC_056726.1, on the reverse strand, counting down.
TCTTTTTATTTTTCCATTGTGTATTGCATTTCACCTCCTCATAGAAATATGTATTACAGTTTTCTGTGTCACTCCCTTTAGTTCACAGGATGCCATATGGTTCTTTTCTCCATGAGAGACTGAGAGATTTTTTATTGACAAAATGAGGGATAATCCTTTTTAATATGGGACAGATGAAACATGTAGCTGGTAGATATTTGTGGGTAACTAATTAAGTAGCTGTCATCTAAACCTTTCATTTTTCTTGTAACCTTTGGTTCCCATATAGCATCACTTACTTGACTATAGCACTGATTTAACAGAGGACAAGGCAGCCCACTTCCTATGTAATGAATATGCTGACGGCAACTGGAGAAAGTCACCTTCTAGGTAAAGGTGACCTGTGTCTTGTGCTTTTTTCAGTTATGAATTATCCTTCTAACTTTAAGTGACAGAAACCTCACTGCAGTGTTAAGGAGAGTTTTGTATTCTATCAGAAAGGAGCAGATAATATAAATCATGCCTGTATTTTGCATTAGTTATAAATCACTTAAACAGCATTTCTGACATCCAGTTTGGTGCTCTGCAAAAGGAGATTTTTTTCACTAAAAGTTGTTGACAGAGTATTTTGAAAGTTTATGTGAATCTTCTAAAGATGTTATTGAGCTGCTCACCCTCGTGGATATCCATCCTCAGCTTTAATTTTTTTACAGAATTTCTTCTGGCTTACCCTTTTTGTGGCTGCTATGGTCCAGCCTTTCAGGTTCCCACATATTGGCAACCTTTCAGATAAGCTGGATTCTTAATGTCTGATTTCTGATAACATGCTTCTTGTGAAAATGCCGATGAAAAGGAATTAGACTCTAAGCTTAACATTAAAGATATTGGTATTGGCTTGTTTCATTATTAAGAACTGAAATTTTCCTTTCATACATTAAAGGCACATCATAAATCACATACTCTTCATTCTTTGAAGTCTACCATACTGTCTCCCTAGACATGTTTATGCAGGAAGTGATGTACCCTGCAGGATCCATGTGTAAGGTAAAAGTTGTTGTGTCTTTCGGCATTTTCCAGTTAGAGGTCGCCACAGTGGCACTCCGGTCCGCTAATGATTGGCAGTAGATTTTTACGTGCTGGCTTGCCGGGCCTAACGCACAACCTTCAACGAGGGAACACCCATTCACACATGTCGCCACACAGAAGATGCTCTAAATGAGAATCGAACATGCAACGTCTAACTGTGAGGCGACAACGCTACCGCAGCACCACCACCGCAGTACCATGTGTAAGGTAAAAGTACCATAGGCATTCATGAATGCATGGGGCCTATATGTGACAGTTCCTGAGACTGGTGGGGAAAATAAACTGTTGGTTTTCAGCATGTTTGACAGGTAGAGACTGGATGAATAAGTAGTGGTTTACTACCATGAAAGTTTATATGTATATGTGTTAATATGTGGTGTATGTAAATGCATTAGTCAGAAAGAAATTGCTGTGATGATATAATCTCCCTTTAAATGCTGCTTAATTAAGCATCAAGTGACTTGAGCTGGATGATACCTTGAAATGTTCCCTACTGACTCCTTTATTCTCTTGTGTTGTTTTCATCCATGTCTGAAGTTTTCCATAAGGCAAGTTGATGTTACATCCTCAGTGTACCGATGGTCTTTCTCTCAATCTATGCCTTTTCATTTGTGGAATAAAATGTCTGCAACTATCCACTTATTGTCATTTTAGTCAATTTACTGGATCAGAATTTAGAGTGGTATATAAAGAATTTCAAACTTGTAAAGAGAGTTGTAGGAATGGAAATGCAATGGAATGGCTGCCCTGGGTGCAAGCTGTTATGAAGCATGATGGACACTATAGAAGCGCCATTCAGTCCCTGCAAGTCAGTAGTGCAAATGCTTGTTTTAAACATTGCTGGGAGGTAGTGCAGTAATGATAGTCATAAAAGAAGAAGTAATCTCAGTCGTAGCAGTTTGATTTGTTTGCAATGTATCTCTGTTAGAAGCTGTCACAAGGAGTTAGTTCAGCTCTTTGTTAGTTTTTCATAGGTGTTCAGGCAGTGAAAGAGAGGTTAAATAGAAACATAATTGCACTTTAACTGGAGGACTTTTTTTTTGGTCCTCCACTCTAGTGGGGTGTCATTCCAATGAGGTATTTTCCAAGATTCCAGTTGGGCTACCTCCATCTCTTCTTGTAAGACACCAAAATGTGATATCTTGGTTCTAAACCAAGGGAGGTCACCTTACGTCTAATAAATACTACTTCAAAAAGGAGCAGGAGAGGCTGAGTGCTGCTTATATGTCCATAGCACATAGATTTCACTGAAAGAAGGTGTTCGACATATCTAACCATTACGGCCGTATTCAGACATATCTAACCATTACGGCCGTATTCAGACATATCTAACCATTATGGCTGCATTCAGACATATCTAACCATTACGGCCATATTCAGACATATCTAACCATCACGGCCGTATTCAGACATATCTAACCATTACGGCCGTATTCAGACATATCTAACCATTACAGCCGTATTCAGACATATCTAACCATTACGGCTGTATTCAGACATATCTAACCATTATGGCCGTATTCAGACACATCTAACCATTACGGCCATATTCAGACATATCTAACCATTACGGCCATATTCAGACATATCTAACCATTACGGCCGTATTCAGACATATCTAACCATTACGGCCGTATTCAGACATATCTAACCATTATGGCCATATTCAGACATCTAACCATCACGGCCGTCTTCAGACATATCTAACCATTATGGCCGTATTCAGACATATCTAACCATTATGGCCATATTCAGACATATCTAACCATTACGGCTGTATTCAGACTTATCTAACCATTACAGCCGTATTCAGACATATCTAACCATTACGGCCGTATTCAGACATATCTAACCATTACGGCCATATTCAGATATATCTAACCATTACGGCCATATTCAGACATATCTAACCATTATGGCCGTATTCAGACATATCTAACCATTACGGCCATATTCAGACATATCTAACCATTACGGCCATATTCAGACATATCTAACCATTATGGCCGTATTCAGACATATCTAACCATTACGGCCGTATTCAGACACATCTAACCATTACGGCCGTATTCAGACATATCTAACCATTACAGCCATATTCAGACATATCTAACCATTACGGCCGTATTCAGACATATCTAACCATTACGGCCGTATTCAGACATATCTAACCATTACAGCCGTATTCTTCTCTTTCCTCTCTCTCCTTTTTTCTCCTCACACACCTCAGTTTTGTTTCTTCCTTACCTACAAGAGAAACACAGTATACTACATGAAATAGTCATACACATATATTTATCATATGTTTATTATAAATCTATTTTTTTCTATGTTTCTTTTCTTGTTTCTTTTTCTTTTGTTCTTTTTTTTTTTTTTTTTTTTTTGCCAATTTCAGAATTGAGATGCGGGCTCAGAATGACAAACTTAGAAAAAGTATAACCTCATGCTCTGCCTCTAATCTAACTATGCCTACTTTACCATTGAACAAATGCTGGCTGATATTCTCACTGTGTCATGTGTGTCTCATCCTTTAATTTCACTTCTGGCCTCCAAGACCCTAACTTCACAAACAAAATTATGTTCACTTTACTTCAGACTTAACATTTCTCACAGATTCATTGTGTAACCATCATGCCCTATTTGTGGCCTCCTCAACATAGATTGCATCCCCCCATTCCAGATGTTCTGTTTTAATGAGCTATACTAGTTACATAGTAGTGTGTCTCTTTCGTTATGTAGCATGGTACCCTATCCAGTGCTCTTAAGGAAGTGCTAATAAAGTCATTGCTTCCCGCAAGTCAAACAGTATTACCAGGCACTCTGTCCATATGGCTTACTGTACAATGTACAACACATTTCTGCTATGTGCCTAACAGTTACAATCATTGTATCAGAGGTATTCTGGGATTTACAAGGCAATGGAGTCTCATGGTCATTTACTTACCAGTGCCCGCCCTTAGGCTGTAGCCCCTTTATCTAGGAAGACTAGGCCAGTCAAACCAGGGGTGAATTTGTGGCTACCTGTCCAGTCATCTTGAGCCTGTTTGAAGAATGACAGTTTATCACACTTCTTAATGTGCAGATATTGTATGTTCCATGACTGCAAATGATGTTGGACGATGAACCTGTCTCTCCAGCTTGTTTTATGTATATGCTACTAAAGATTTAAAGTCTTGATCCTGGTATTTGTAGAGCTGTTAGACTTGTGGAATACAAGAACTACAAGAGATCCAGGGTAACTGGGCTCTAGTGGCATAGAAGGCAAGGCAAATGTCTACCATCAGCTTTCTATAAGTTCTAATATAAAAGGACAAAAGGACAATGTTTAAAGAGTCTCTTGGTAGTGCAGGCTCTTCTTTGTTATCAACCTCTGAACAGGTTTCTAGTTGTTTGATAGATCTAGTGAGGTACATCCCAAAGTGGTCATTGTGCTCAGTAATTGGTCAGTCCAATGCTGAATATAAGAGAACAGTACTTCCTTTAGGTCTGGATGATATTCCCTTAGGTGCATTTAGTAAAAATATTGCCCATCTACAAGTGTTTCATGATGACTGAAGAAGAGGGAATTATCAACACATGTTCTAAAGTCCCTAACACATTCTCATTTTGATGTGACGTGTCACCTATGCTGTATGCTGTGGGGAGACATTATCTGCTAAATGTGACAATATTGCATTTTTTTTCCATTTAATTTACAACCATTTTTTGGTACACTGGGTATTTATAAGTGTAAGTTCCTGTTGAAAGGCTAGGATGCTAGAGGAGGACTTGGGAATAACATCCATTTTGCAGTTGTCTGCAAAATTAGTTATCCATAGGCCTTGGTTTCCATTCTGGAGATCAGAATAGTAAATGCAGAATAAGAGTGGTCCTAGCATTGAGTCCTGGGGGACACCACTGGTTACTTTCATAGTTTGTAAAATCAGTTTTGCTTCAGTCTTTGATGTTTGCACTAGGAGGGTTCTGTCTTTTACCTAGTTTGCTATCCATCTTTCCTTTTAGGGATCAACTTTTAAAGTTTTAAGCCTTCTTATAATGTCATTATGAGGAATATATGGTATCCAACACCATCCAGAGGCTTGCAATGATGAAACACAGCTATATTCTATTTGTGGCATCTGCCATTGATGTGAATATTAACAAATCCACATGTCCTTTGAACACAACTTTTTGTTCAGAATTAATTTTTATATATTTTTTTCTGTACATCAGCCCATCTACTTTATACAGCAATAGTGTATATATATATATATATATATATATATATATATATATATATATATATATATATATATATATATATATATTTATGTGGCACAATAGTGAAGCAACAGAGTTTCACAAACACACACACACACACACACACAAGTGCGCACACAGACACACACACACACACACACACACACACACACACACACACACACACACAAAGTAATGTTTGGCTCAGTTTCAAAGCATGTACCCACACACGCATAAACACACCCCTAAGGTAATGCTCAGATGTCTTTTAATGCCAAACAAGTGCATAACTGAGTGTAAAAAGCAGCTGCTCCCTTAAATGAATGGTTGATAACCATCTTTCTGCTTTTAAAATTATACCCATTCCTACCTTTTTTAGTTATGTGTTGCTGCATCTAGATGCCTTTATCTGTACTTATCTCAATAAGGGATATTAACCCTACCTGTACCTCTTTGCTATCTTAACGGGCCTTGCTTCTGTCCAGATATACCTAAACACAGTGCACACCTTCCTTATACTACATTTAATTTAGTCAGTGCAACCAATAATGATGTACTCTTACTGCAATGAATTAGCTAGCTCTGAGAAACTGAATGTGACGCAGTATGTCATGATGTATGACACTTGAAACATGAGTGTTACCTGCAGTTAACAAATGTGTCACAAAGGTTTTTATTTTGGTCCCCTTTGGACCTTCTGGTACCAGCCCAGTGCCTTTAGTCCACACAGGGTGTACTAGTCCTCTTCCTACCTACCTCCCAGATTATTCCGCCATTTGCTGTGGCTTGTCATGAATACTAAGGGTGTCCTAGAGTTCAGCAGCTCAGGTGTTTGTGCTTCCATCCATGGAGGTTATCTTTTTATACGTTCTACCACCTTTCCCTTTCCCTTTAGGAAGCATCATTGATGAGTGTCCTGTCGCCCAGGAAGGACATGCTGACCCTTCCCTGCTACTCTGTCAGTCATTCAAGCTGCTTATCGAACCCATCGCTGGCATGGCATAATGTTTCACAAAGCTTTGAGCACTGTGATCCTAGCTGGATTTGTAGCTGTGTAGCAAGGTCCTTTAGCAACCAAAATATCTAATTGTTTCTGTACTATTTTAATTGTTTTCAGTTATTTATTTGTTAAACAGGTTAGAGAGCTGGTTCAAGGACCACTTTCAGTCATGAAAACTGCCAGAGGCAGAGAAAACATATATTTTGAAAAGCATGCAAGGAGCATACATGTTTTAAAAATGGGAAACAGTTCAGATATTGAAAGTATAGAACATATAATCCAAGAAATTAATGGATAAAATTAACAAACAAGCTGTTTACTATGCAGTGTGCCATTATACTGGAAGTGACCACAACCAGACAAGATATAATTAACAGTACAAACTAGAGCTACAGAGCAGGAAGGAATAAGTGTATATAAATATTCACACAATTTCATGCAAATGAAGGCATGTAGTCCAATGAGCACATAATGAGTTGCAAATGCATGTGTCTGTAGCTAGGATGCAGTTCATAGATATAATTTACAGATGGTGCTCAGCGACTTATCACTTTAAGAGCAAAAACCTTGTGGGAAATTACAGAATTGCAGTGAGCAAGGATATTAGGAGTAGCAGCAGTCTTTGTTCAGCAATCTGCCAGTGGAAAAATGATCTGATATCTGCTCTGGGTGTAGAAATACCTATGCAAACACTTCAAAGCAACAATTCTAAACCTTCTGGACTTTATTTCATACTTGTGAGCTGCAGAGATGTCCACCCGTTATTTCTTTCTATAGTGCCTTTCCATTTTCTCTTTCCAATGTTTTCATATCTCCTCTGATCGAGTCCTGTAGTTATTATACAATATTTTATATTCCCTACTAATTATTCCTTTTTTATAGCAACATCTGGTCTAGACTCAACTAAAAACACTAACAGAGCTGGTCATTAATTTAACAACCCCCTGTCTCTTTCGCTTTGCCTCAACTCCATTATCAATTCTTGGCAGTTAAGGTAGTCTCTATAACCTGCAATCCAAATTCTAATTAGCCTCATCCCACTCTATGACCTCTCTTGTTAGTTACTCCCAAAACCTTAGTTCCTTTGGTTTCTAATTGTATGTAGGGAGGAATGCATGGGCTTCCAATACCAGTGGGCAGCAATAGATGTGTAGCTGTCACTTTTCAAATACAAACAGGGAACACAGTGGGTATATCACTGGTGTCTGTTTAGATTACTCAGCATATTCAAGAATACATTATAGATGATCATATCTGTTTCCCTGACCACAGAGAGAGCCATCACCACAAGTAGCTCCTGTGACATTGCACTCCTTCCCAAAGTACAGATTGCTATAAATTTCAATAATTCTGCAACAGAGATCCCATGCAGTGTCATGGGCAGTGCTAAGCCTATAGGAAGGGCTATCAGCTGTCATATAGTTATTTTGTTTTATTTTTATTTTGTATTTGTTTTTCAGGGTACAGCACTGATCTCCATGGACCATCTTCAGACTCAGCCCAGGAGTGCTGTCTGGTTCAGTGACTTGCTCAGAGTCCCACAGTCAAGCAATGGGGGCTGGGGAGAATCAAACCTTGCACCACTGGACTACAGGAAACAGCTCATTAATGTCTCTGTGCAGCACACTGGCAGTACCTAGGATTTACATATGTGGCATGCAAGTCACCTGAATCACTGCTTCCTCTACATTGAAATTCCATAGGATCACCTGTTCTGTAAGTGCAGGTACTGTGGGAATATGATACAGAGACACAGCATTTCACCTCTCCATATGCACCTGCTTTGTTTCAGGTGACACAGGATAGCCACTGGAGCTCTGGTTAATGATGCCCAAAAGGAGCGGACTCAGCATGCAGTGCAATGCTGGCCATGTGCAAACACAAAACTTCAAAGAGCATGTGCTCAGCCTGCTGTAACCATATTTCTGATGCTTAGATATGTCTGGGGGTTGGCACTGCAATATACTCCTCCCACAACATGCAGTCTGTTTGTAGCATGTTTGTAGCATGATTACAAGGAAGCATGCAAGCCAACCATTCAGCTCAGGAATCCCTGCAGTTACTATACCAGTATCAGACTAACACCAAGGAGTCCAATAGACAGGGAGAAGTCACCCCTTCTTTCGTGTCTTGAAGCAGAGTTAGGCACAGTATGTTGTAGCACAGTTGAAGCAGCAGCATTTAGACAAGATTTATGGACTCTCACATGCACACAGTGACAGTGCCATGTCAGAATAACAAACAAGATGCATACTGTGTTATGTAAAGCTTATACTGGGCAGCACATGTTTGAATCACAGTGTACATCAGCCATCATTACATGCACCTTGGAGAGATGTGTGATGTAAAAGAACTGGAACAAGAGAGAATAAAGAAATATCTGGAAATCAATAAAGAGGAAGCAATACAGGATGAACAAATGAGAAAAAGCTTAGTAAAAGGTTTATTTTAGAAGACTGACACTAACTGAAAACTGCTTTGATATCTGGGAATAAAGTTCAAGTTATAAATAAACTTGCACTTCCTGTTTTAACTTCCAGCCTGGGGGTGATTGCCTGGCCAAATGAAGCAGCCCCTGCAAGTACAGCAACTGCATGGCCCCAAAACAGTGAAATCCAAGTAACAAAATGGGAGGCCAGCAGACTATTAGCAAATCAATATTTGATTATAACATGAAACCAAAAGACAATAACAGTTATTGCTCTTTGCTTTCATGTTATAATTAAACATTGATTTGCCATAGTCTGCTGACCTCCTGTTTTGTTACTGTGATTGCCTGGGCCCAAAAAAGAGCTGGACAGGAAAGCAAGAAAACTGCTTCATGCTCATCAAGAGACGTGTTTGGCAATCATACATAACCCTCAGTCTGAAGGAGGCATGTGGGCTCCTTATTTATTTATTTAACATTTATTTACCGGGAAAGTCTGACTTATTTCAGTGGAGGCCTGGGGAGAAATCCTCCAGATGCATGTCTCTGTAACATGGGAGGAAACCCACACAAATGCAGGGAGGACACAGAGACTTCACACAGAAGACACCCTGGCCGAGAATCACACCAGAGAACCTCTTGCTGTGAGGTGGCAATGCAAACTGCTGCACCACTGCGCTATCCATGAGCTCCTTGAAATTGACTAAAATTGACAGAGTGCATGTAGGCTCCTTGAAATTAACTAAATTTATTAGTTTGGTGATTCTGGGATTGCACATATATATATATATATATATATATATATATATTTACTGGCGTCACAGATCCAAACATGGTGAAAGTTCTAAAACTTTAAGAAACTATGATATATTTATACTGCGGTGGTGGTGCTGTGGTAACGTTGTCGCCTCACAGTTAGACGTTGCCCGTTTGATTCTCCGTTAGAGCATCTTCTGTGTGGTGACATGCATGAACGGGCATTCCTTTGTTGAAGGTTGTGCGTTAGGCCCAGCAAGCCAGCACGTAAAACTCTACTGCCAATCATTAGTGGACCGGAGTTCCGCTGTGGCAACCCCTAACCGGGAAAAGCCGAAAGACACAAACAAACAGTCTAAGATGATATATTTGTTTAGGTTAAAAGAAGCCCTTAAGAAGGCAGAAAGCATGAAAATCAGACGAGAAGAAGTGCAAAAAAAAGCAAAAGAATACAAAGAACACGATCAGGGAAAAAAAGAAAGAAAAGAAAAGTGGGATACCCACAATTATATTGGAATGTACATAGGACTATTGGAAAAACATGTTGATGAAGACCTTACACACCAGTGAGATGAATTTAAACTGAAATCTGAAGGGTTAATATTGACAGCTCAGTATATCAGACTGTTTGCAAGATGGTTCACAAAATCCATAGAAAAGGCAGAAGATACAGACAAACGTAAGTTTTGCAGTACAGAATTAGAAGCCGTTACAGATCTCGTTGCAGGTTAACAATATGCTTATGGCTTAAGGTATGTGTACTGAAAGAGACATCGATCTTGCACGGTAGTTAGACTGGAAACTGTGTAAACATTACAATATGTAGATATTTGATAGGCAATGGAAACATGAACCACAAAAGATTACTGATGATGAAGAAGTAATGATCATGCGGTGTCTTCTCATACTAACGGCTAAAAAGTAGATCCAAACAAACTGGATACTGCAGTTCAAGATGAAAAGACAAAAACAGCACTGATTAGTTAAATTGCTACACCTGGCCACTACAGTGTTTTGCAAACTGAAGCGCAAAAATTGGTAAAATATCAAGGGATGTAAACAGAAACTAGAGCAATGTATAATATGGATACACAGACAGTTCCAGCTGTAGTAGGAACAACTGGACTACGAAAAAAAGTATCTTCAAGCATATTTAGCGACAGATTATATACATAATCCCTAATAAACTGCAGAAAAGAGGCAATTCTGAGTACATTGCTGGTGCTGTGAACAGCACTCTCGTTAAAGCTCAAAGATTCCATAAACTTTAATTATGCCCTGACTTGGGAATAGTGTCTGTTCTCATCAAGGTATATAAAACACCTGAATATTTGGAGAAATTAAACAAGGCAAAGTGTGCAGTGGGGCTAAGTCATAATCATTTGTGCAGTTGCAAAGTGACACGGAATTGTACCTGACATCACAAACTGGGTTTATAGCTTTGTCACAGAGACAGAGACAGGAGTAATATGTCAGGGGATTCTCTATGTTGTGTCTTTCGGCTTTTTCCCGGTTAGGGGTCGCCACAGCGGAACTCCGGTCCGCTAATGATTGGCAGCAGATTTTTACGTGCCGAGTTGCCGGCCCTGATGCACAACCTTCAATGAAGGTACGCCCATTCATGCATGTCTCTACACAGAAGACATTCTAGCTAAGAATCGAACGGGACAACGTGTTACTGTGAGGTGACAACCCTTTCTAATGTTATGTATTTTCGTCACAAATTCCTCTAGCTGAAATGTAAAAAAAAAAAAAAACAATTTGCCCACACGAGCAGCAAAGATTTCAGAACACAACATTTAAATTCTTCTTAGTATATACTATCATCAAGTCAGAGTGCAACATACCAGATGAGACGCAGAGTTTCACAATGCAAATGTCACTCTAAACTGGCCTGCAACACTCTTAATACTAACACAGACACAGCACCTCTAAAAGAAGTCTTTAACATACCAAGTCATGCCGCAGATGCGTCTTACAACTTCATAGCAAGTGTACACTGGGCAAAGCTTCCAAGCACTGTGTTCTTCTTGTAGCCCTGTGCATCTTTTTAGTCATCTGAATCATCTCTGTAAAGTTAACAGTCAAAAACATCCCTCAGCAATTTCTTAACATTTTACCGACAAGTAAAGCTCAAACCTATTTTCCCTCCACATTACTCTTACCTTAAAGATCCTGAAGGAGCATCTTGCATTTCTCTAATTCAGAATAGTGAAACTGTAACAAAAACAAAAAACAAAACAAAAAAACACGCAGAAGTTCCTGTCACCAATCCCCACAAACCCAACATACATGAGGTCATTTTTAGCAGCAATAACAAGGAAAATATTGGACAGAACATCCACTGTTCAATTAATGTTTCCCATTTACATATTCTTAACATATTACACAAATCCCAAAAACTGTGTTATGCACATCTCTACTGTAAAAACCATCCTCCACACTGATCTCTTCACCACAGATAAATTCCAAGGAGACATGGAGGTTTACAGCTACGGGACTGTGGTTGGGAATGAGGTGCCACTATGTGACCATGATCTGGGGCCTGTCTGGTGGCCACCTCATGTCACAAGTGTTGTGCTAGAGCAGGTATATGACTTGTGTGGAGGCCATTGGCATGGTGTCCTGCCTCTGGAGCCTGATGTGACATGGGGTGCCAGAGTGTGATACACCCAGACTTGCAGATGCAGAAATACTCCCACCTGGCTATAACATCTTCAGATCTGATAGACTTGTAAAAAAAGGGGGGAGTCATAGCCATCCTCTCCTCTAACAACATTAACATCTCACCATACCCCTCCTCTGTTCCTGACTTCCTCTCAGCTGAACTCATCATCCTCAACTGCCATCTGAATCCATACAAAAAACTTGCTATAACTTCCCTCTAGCTACCTCCTGGCAACAATCTGCCCATTCTAGAAAACATCCTATCCTGGTTCTCCCACAGCATACCATATGAGACACTTATCCTTGGTGATGTCAACATAGACTGGTCCAAACTCTCAACTGACTCTCCCCAACTCATCATCCACCTTCATGGATTCCACCAACTTATATCATCACCCACCTGCTTCCATAAAAATTCAACTTCCAGCTCCATAATAGACTGGATCTTTTCCAATACCCCCCACCACCTTACCTGATTCCCTTAGTGACCATCTCCATACCTCCATCCTTAGACCCTACTACCATACTCCCAAACCCCACTTTATCAAGGACTGTTGAAAATTATCTTCTTTCAATTCTTCCCACTTCACCTGTATTCTGCACAACACAGATTGGTCCATCCTTAAAGAGTTCCCCCTAAATGACACTGTCAGCACTTTCAATAGCATCTTCTTGAGTATTCTAGACTCCCTAGCTCCATCTAGGAGGATCAGAGTAAAATCAAATCATACTCCCTGGCTCTCCAAAGAGACTATGTCCCTTATGAAACAAAGAGACAGTGCTTGGAAAGCCTGGATTAATACTAAACAACCACCACTTTTTCTCAAATATAGACAACTGAGGAACCTTGCAAAAAAACTTACCACTAATGAAAAAAAGACATAATACAGTTCTGCCCAGCTTAACAACAAATCCAATCCTCTGAAATTTTGGTCAACTCTCAACAACATTCTGTATCCCAGAAGTCCCTCTAATCCCTCCCCATACCCAAACTCTTCCCCTCAAGAAACTGCCACCCTCTTAAACAAACACTTTCTCTCTTCCATCCAAAATCTCATAACCACCAGTCCTAACTCTTCTTCTATACCTGCCCCTCCTATTCTAACTAACACAATTTTGTTTTCCTTTCAGCCTGTTCCCACTACTTATATCAAATCTCTACTGCTCAAACTAAAACCATGCTCTCCTTCCACTGACAAATTACCTCCTACATTCTTCAAACTTGCTGCTGACTCTATTGCCTATCCTATACTAATAAACAGATCCATTCTTGAATCAACTGTCCCCAGCCTCTGGAAATCCTTCTTTACTATCCCTCTTCATAAAGGTGGAAACGCCACTGAACCTTCAAACTACCGACCCATTGCCATTCTGTCCCCCTCTCTAAGATACTAGAAAAATGCGTTCACTCTCAGCTTCTCAATCACCTCCTTAACCACCACTTGCTTACCCCTACCCAACACAGATTTTGTCCCCACCATAGCACCACCACTGCCCTCCTCTCCTTCACACACACACCATTGCTGAGGCCCTAGACAACAATAAACTAATTCCCTGTCTCTTCCTAGCTCTCTCCAAAGCTTTCAATACTGTATCTCATGCTTTACAATTATCCAAACTTGCTAGCCTACACCTATCCCCCTCCTCACTTGCTTGGTTCAGTAGTTACCTATCTGCCAGGGAACAATCTGTCAAATGGCTCTCAGCCTCCTCCCCTTTTCTGCTGTTCTCTACTGGTGTTCCTCAAGGCTCCATCTTAGGACCCCTTTTGTTTAACATCTTCACCAATGATCTTTTCACCTCTTGTAAAGAATCTTCACTCATTCAATATGCTGATGACTCCACACTTATCTTTATCTCTAATAACATTTCTGAACTACACTCCCTAACCCAACAAGCCCTACTATCCACTGAACAATGACTTTCTCACAACCTACTGAGCCTTAATCCCAAAAAGACTAAACTCCTACTTTTCCTTCCCCATTCTCATTCTCACCATATAACCTCCTTTGTTATTACATCTTCTAATAATACGACTATCCAACATGATAACCACACAAAACTCCTAGGGGTCATCATCGATGATGAACTAAAGTTTCACCTACACATACAAAATGAAAAAAAGAGCCAGCGCTCCACTCCATGACACAAGCTATGATAGTTTTATGCCAAATACAAAAACAGCAAAAAAACTAAACCGTACACCAACATGGTTGTAACGGTTTTGGCAGAGCTTTCCTCAGCAACCATACTTGATGTAAAAAGTAAAGACAAAAGCACACTTGCTGTCTACCAACTTATAGAAAATCATTGGGGGTGCATGGAGCACCCTCTAGTGCATCAAATGATAATGCACTGATTCATTAATACATATATATATATATATATATATATATAAAAATAAATACAAATATTCAAAATATTATAAATAATATGTTGATATGTGAGAAAAATACAAAAAACATAAAAAAACAAACATGTATAGTAATTACTTCAAAAATGGTCATTCAAACCAGGGGGAAAAAGAGCCCCTAGTTTGATGATCCACATTTTCTCTTTATAGGTGAGCCTATCATGTAGAATATGAAGTTGTACATGTCTATCCTTAATGTGGTTAATGACCATAAAACAAAAAATACCCGTAGGGTGTTTAGAAATATGTTTGTATAAAGAGCTAGACCCCTTTTTGTTTCTAATGTCACTAAGATGCTCCCCTATCCTAACTTTAAAAGGACGGGAAGTTTGTCCAACATAATAAGCTCGACAATTGCACTGGGCCAAATAAATCACCCAGGAAATACTGCAATTGGCAAAGCATGATGCATCATAAACTTGTGGACATTTATGTGAAGAAAAGGTCTGGCATTTTAACTCCCTAGGGCAATAGGTACAATGACCACATGGATAGCATCCAAATAAAGAGCCTCCAAATAAATTTACTTGGGTAGTTGAACCTAAATCCTTATGATAAACTCTCTTGTAGTGACTGAAAAGAGAGCCCAAAGACTGCCCTTTGCGAAATGAGTAATAACACCGGTCCCCTATATATTTCTCTAAGACTTCATCCGATTTTAACAAGTGCCAATGTTTATGTATGATATTCATAAATCCTACCGTATTTCTCCCATAGATTATTACCAATCTAAGCAAATCAGACTTAACATGATCTCGATTTTGATAAACAAACAAATCAATTCTGTCTTGTTGATTTGCAAAGCGATTGGCCCTCGTGATGTCACTCCCTGAGTAACCCCTACTTCTAAACCTCGAAATTAAATCCCTCTTGTGATGGTCATATGCGGAAGGACTGGAACAAATCCTTTTAACCAGGAGAAATTGAGACTTGGGGATATTCTTGATGACATGCTGGGGGTGAAAACTAGAGGCATGTAATAAGGTATTGAATTGAGGAAATTTTCTAAATATCTCCCTCTCAAGAGTGTTGGTATCAGTTCTTTTTACCAAAATATCCAAAAATGTAATTCCAGATCTAGAAAAAGTCAGCTTAAACTCAATACCCCATACATTGCCATTAAGATATTCTAGGAATTCCAGAAGGAATTCCTCATTAGCTCTCCACACCATCCAGCAGTCATCAAGATATCTCCTCTAAATATCCATCTCATTAATGTAAATATTATGGTCGATGTCATAAATCACCTGATCTTCCACATACGCCATGAACAAATCAGCATAAATGGGGGCAAAAGAAGCCCCCATAGTGGTGCCCTGGATTTGACAAAAACACCTGTCTTTAAAAAAGAAAACATTATGAGTCAAGACCTGTTCAGTCATACATACCAAGAGGGTATTAAAACCAGGTTTATAAATGTTAGCCTTATCCAACCAATATTGCAGGGCCAAAAGTCCTGCCCAACGGGGAATACTAGTGTATAAGGAGGTGACATCCAAGGTGCACAACAACCAATGGGATTCCATTTGAGTCTCAGAGATAATAGAAAGGAACTGCGTGGAATTCTTGAACGTATATATGCCAATAGTGGTTTCAGATATAATGTAAGAAATTCAGAAAGAGATTCCGTAAGGGAACCCCTGCCTGATACAATAGGTCTCCTGGGCGGGCTTGTAGGATCTTTGTGGATGTTCAGAAGAAAATAAATATATTGTCTACCAGGAAAATCAACCTTAAGTTGATGACACACTTCATCATTAATGATGCCCTCCTCTCTAGCCAAATCCAAAAAATTATCAACATCCTTTTTAAATTGCAAAGTAGGATCCACTTGCATTTCCTGATAATGATTATGATTAGTTAACTGGTGATTAGCTTCAGCTTCATAATCCCTCAGATCCTGGACCACCACTGCTTCCCTTTTATCCGCTGAAAGGACAACAATATCCTTGTTGTTAATCAGTTTCTCCAAACATATTCTCTGATTTTTATCCAAATTGTCCTTTAACTTATCATGTGTATGTAAATATAAATGTAAATCTTTAAGGACAGCATTTTGAAATGTTAGAACAATGGGTTGCATAGGTGGCCTGAATCTGGAGGATCTGAAGCGAAATTCTCAGGACTCAGAGGCAACATTATCAGTCCCATGAAAATAGCATTTCAAGTTCAAATTCTGACAAAATTTAACCACATCATCAGCAAAAAAATGTTCTTGGACAAAAAACCCAGGGACAAAACTTAGTCCTTTATTCAATAAACCAATTTGTTGATCGTCCAGTACCACTGAGGAAATGTTATGCACATTATTGCTATTAAATGCTAAATCCTGGTCATCTGTTGAAGGATGTGCCCCAATCCTTCTCAGTTTGTGATGCTTCCTCCCCCCTTGTCTCTGGGACTTGTGCCTAAAGGGGTCTTCCCAATAAAACCTGCTTCCAAATTGTTCCTCTTGGAAACAGGAGAGGCATTAATGTGAGTATCCTCCCAATCAGTATTGGAGGAGGAGTCCTCGCCAGATGGTGTGGACTCCCTGCTCCTTTTCCTCAGGATAGATTTTGGCCGAATAGCTCTAATTCTCTTAGATGATCTATGGGCATATCAAACTTGACTCTAGGTCACACATCAAATGGCTTTCCCCTATCATAGTTCTCCATATCCCTAGTAAATTTCTTAACCTTTTTGTCCATTAAACCTGAATCCAAAATGGCCAGTTCCTTACCAAGTTTTAGAATGTTATCTTTGTAACAGGGAAGTGTTGAGTAAACCTCCACAGTTTTATTAATCAATGATATATTAGCAATTTGTTGCTCAACCTTCCGCTCATAAAAACTACTCAAAAGATCTACAAAAGTCATGGAGACATGTTGTTGGGCCTCCGCCCATTGTGTGAGAAGACATTCATCCGGTTCCGCCACCATAGGCTGAATCCTAACCCTAAGTCCTCTAGGGACTATTTTTCTACATTGATAGGCCCGAAATAATTTTAAATGCCAAATATACTTACGAAGGGAAGTAAGATCCTTGGTCAACTTTGCAAAAGCTAAATTTCAATCCTGGATGGAATCCCGGACACCAGAAGCAGCATCCCCCGAAACCGAGGCTATACCAAAAATACCCAAGTCCTCAGAATCTGAGGACAAACCCTTATTAAGATTTGCTAATTCCATCTCTGACCAAACGCAAACACAAATTCAATACCAGATGCAAAAATCATACATAACACATATAAACAATATAGATTCCACGCAAAGTAAATTCCTTAAACAAATGGTTGGCCAGTCAGTATACTAAAAATGCATAATTCATGTAACCAACCTTCATTTACAAATACCAATACTGCAAGTTAGGTGACACCATATAACCACCTTTTTATTCCACTCTTAAACCACAGGGGGGATCATATATGGAAATGTTGAAAATCAAGCCCCAATTAGACACTATAATAGCCAGCAAGCTTTAAAAAGCTTGTATTGAGCCTACAAAAAGCTCCATGCTATGTAATCAAAAAGGGGCCAAAAATCTATATTAAAACAACCGCAACTGGTATGAAAAAAATATATATATATATATATATATATATATATATATATATACCCTTGGTCAGAGGTGAGAAAGCAAAAACAAAATAGACATATTCAAAAGAGCTGTCCTAATGTCCAAAACCATTCAGGATAAAAATAAAAAAGATATATGTTATGCTGATCATAAATCAAAGCAATTTGTTTAGATTAAATAATCATTACAAATATAAACCCCAGTGGATATTACCTCACGTAACACATACCATTGAAAAAAGGAGAGATACCCCCAACCTCGAAAATCGCCCAGAGTCAAAGAGGGGGGAGCAAGACTTAAACATTTATCTCCCACTACCTGTCCACCATCACATACGAAAATAGAGATATAGTCCTATGAAATACATGTCAAATAAGACCATAAGCTCATGGACTCACCAAATTAACATATAATAAACTATTTACCATACAAACAATTATTGTGGAGGCCAACTTAAAAAATAAGCCCCAAAGGGACAAACTAAACTCAAAAGTTGACCAACAACCACATATATATAAATTTACTGATACCTGAATATTAAAAAACAAACTGAAACAATAGGAAAAGGAATGCAGCCCCTGATCTATCCTTAGTGATAGCAGTACATAACATGAGAAATAAACAGTTGCTTGAAGGCAGCCGACAAACCAGATTAAACAAATATCTGAATTAGTCATAAATATAATACCATATTTATAATAACAATAATTGTTTGTATGGTAAATAGCTTATGGTCTTATTTGACATGTATTCCATAGGACTATATCTCTATTTTTGTATGTGATGGTGGACAGGTAGTGGGAGATAAATGTTTAAGTCTTGCTCCCCTCTCTTTGACTCTGGGCTATTTTCGAGGTTGGAGGTATCTCTCCTTTTTTCGATGGTATGTGTTATGTGAGGTACTATCCATTGGGGTTTATATTTAAGGATTATTTAACCTAAACAAATTGCTTTGATTTATGATCAGCATAACATATATCTTTTTTATTTTTATCCTGAATGGTTTTGGACATTAGGACAGCTCTTTTGAATATGTCTATTTTATTTTTGCTTTCTCACCTCTGACCAAGGGTATATATATTTTTTTTTTTCATACCAGTTGCGGTTGTTTTAATATAGATTTCTGGCCCCTTTTTGATTACATAGCATGGAGCATTTTGTAGGCTTAATACAAGCTTTTTAAAACTTGCTGGCTATTATAGTGTCTAATTGGGGCTTGATTTTCAACATTTATAACCATATATGATTCCCCCTGTGGTTTAAGAGTGGAATAAAAAGGTGTTATATGGTGTCACCTAACTTAGTTTCATAGTTTCATAGTTTAGTACTAGGCTATCTGCCCTGGGGCATTTGTAAGCCTAGCCATAGTGATGTGGCTTTCGCCACCCCATGAAATGGTACAAAAATGCACAGAATAGATTTAGAATACTGTGCCTCTGTCTAGTAGTGACACAGTGAAGGTCCCCTTATATAATAGAATTAGTTTACTGTGCCCCTGTCTAGTAGTGACACATATGTGACCCCTGGGGTAAACTTACGATCTTCCATCCACTCATCAAGATTTCTCTTGAAGAGAGTCAGTGAGGGGCTCTGCCTAATACGAACTGGGATCCTGTTCCAAAGCATGGGAAGCCTTTGGGTTATGAATCTATCCCTCCAGCATGCCCTATTCATACTTGTGCCGAGGTTTAAGTCTTTAGCTCTCGTGGTCCTGATGGATTTGGATTTTTTGAGGTGGAGCATGTCCATCAGTTCCTGATTGGACATGGCCTTGTACGTCAGGCACAGATCACCTCTGAGCAGGCGGTATGCTACTGAATAGAGCTGGAGTTTCTTTAGTCTGGCAGAATAAGACATATGTTGGAGACCCTTGATCCTCTTGGTGAGGTACTTTTGTGGTCTCTCCAGCTGTTGCAAATGCCGGGTGAGGTACATACCAAATGGGGCATTGTACTCAATCATGGGTCTGATGAGGGAGGAGTATAGGGGTACAATGACATCCTTGGATTTGAATGTGAATCCCTTCATGATAAGGTGTGCAAGGTAGAATGTCTTTCTAACCACTTTGGCAAAGTGGGTGTCAAATGAGAGGTCACTGTCGACTTGGGTCCCTAGGTCTCTGATTACTTTTTCTGTACTCAGTGGGTTGCTGTCTATGTGATAATTTATGGGTACTTTGTTTTTCCCAAAGGGGATGACTATACATTTTTTGGCATTTAGTTTAAGGCAATGACTCCGGCACCAGTTGTCTGTTTCTGTGAGGCCTTTTTGTAGCATGTATGTGTCCGCTGGTGTATCGACTATGGCGCCTAGTTTGCAGTCATCTGCGAACTTTGTCAGCCACAACCCTCCCATGTTTGCTTTAACATCTGAGAAATAAATGCCGAACAAGAGGGGTCCCAGGACAGATCCCTGTGGGACACCACTTGTGACTGGCTTTGCTCCAGTGATTTTAACTTTATGGGCTCTGTCCTTTAGCCAGTTTGCAACCCATCTAGTGACATAAGGGTTTACATTTAAGCTGTTGAGCTTATCTATGATGCCAGAGTGGGGTATTGTGTCGAAGGCCTTAGCCAAGTCCAGGTAGGCTGTATGGACTGCTTTGCCCTCATCAATGGCTCTAGTGACTGTTTCAAAAAAGTCAACCAGGTTCAAAAGGCAGGATCTGCCCTTTACAAAGCCGAACTGGGTGGGATCAAGTGTCTGTAGGTCTCCAATGTCTCTGTTTATGAGTTCCATAATGATTCTTTCCATAGCTTTGCAGACCAGGCTGGTTAAGCTTATGGGGCGGTAGTTCCCAGGGTCTGTAGAGGTACCCCCTTTGTGGAGTGGGACCACTGTTGCTGTACACCAGTGTTCAGGTACATATCCTGTAGTAAGGCTAAGGCTAAATAGCATTTTTATGTGCAGGTTTAGCTCCTCTTGGCGTTCACGTAGCACGCAACCCAGGATACCATCAGGTCCCATTGATGCTGTGTTTTTAGCTTTGCTGAGGGTGGCTCTCACCTGGGCATCTGAGATGACAGGGAGATTACATTCAGCTGGGATAAGTATTTCTTCTTTTGGGGGTGAGGGAGGGGAGATATTTGCACTGAACCTGTCAGCCAGAATGTTGGCAATATCTGTGGGTTCAGTATATTTTTTGTTGTTGTGAACTAACTCTGAGCATATTTGAGGGTTTCTGCCCAGGTTTCTAACATAGCTGAAGAAGGCTTCGTGGTTATCTTTAGTGTCCTTAGCAATTTTTCTCTCAAAGTTGGCCTTGGATGTTTTTATGAGAGAATGTAGTTTTCTGCTAGTGTTGATCAGAGATGTCTTCCCTTTTTGGGATTTTGCTCTGTCATGCAGTAGCTTCCTTCTTTTGTTATACAATTTGTTAATGGCTGAGGTCCACCAGACAGGACGCTTGCCTTTGGTGGAGAGGGACTTGGATTTATTTGGGATTGCATGATCCATGCATTCTTGGAGATGTCCATAGAAAGTATTTGTGAAGGATTCAGCATTGTGGGATGTGGTATCCACTGGCCCAGTGGGCTTAAAGGATACCATCTCAGTCTTAAGAAGAGTGAAGTCTGCTTTTGAGAAGTTTTTCACTGTGGTCTTTTGTGCTGGGGTGGAGGTGGGATATGTATATCCAGGGTGATTAGTTTGTGGTCAGATCTCACTAGTGAGGGGTATACCTCCAGTGTGGAGCATTTTGTCCCCATGTTTGTGATGATCAGGTCTAGTATATTATCTCCCCTAGTGGGAGAGGTGACTAGTTGTTCCAGTGCATTTGAATTTATGAATTCCAGGAACCTTTGGGCTAGGGTGTTAGGGCTAGAATAATGTACCCAATCTATGTTAGGGTAGTTGAAGTCTCCCAGTATGATGGTATTTTGTGATACTTTCATATACTCCAATGTCTTCAGGAAGGCTGAGTGGGGTTCCTGAGATTGGGAGGGTGGTTTGTAACATGCTACCAGTTGTATAGCAGTTTTGCCTATGGTTAGTTGCACCTGTATGGTCTCCGATGCTTCATGTGTTGCCAGGGGCGGCCCGTGCTATTGGTCTGCCGGACTGCAGCCCTCTCTACTTCAAACTAACAAAATAAAACAAATAAAAAGAAAAAAAAATAAGAAAAATTTTTTTTAAATTTCGCGGACTTCGCGCATGCGCACTAGTCCAGACTGCTGCTGAGACAGTCTGGAGCATGGAGCATGTGCAGATTGTCTCAGCAGCAGTCCTGATTGAGACACGTGAACAGGAGCGCTCCCACAAGTCTATGCAGTTTTAAACTGCATAGACTGCCTGGGAACTCACTGGGGAAACGCGTCGGGGTCGGACTGCAAGGTCGGCAGTCAGGAGAAGGATCTCGGGTCTGGATTGGAGCTTACTGCAGGGGAAGATCTCGCGACGGGCAAAGTCAGGATTTGCGTGGGTTTTTCAGCTGCACTCATCGGGGGTTTTGTGACCTGGATCTAGATTTACAGGGACTGTGTGTGTGGATCTAATGGTGGTTTTGCGGACAGGGATTTACTACAGAACCAGGTAAGTGTACAGGGACTGTGTGTGTGTGTGTGTGTGTGTGTGTGTGTGTGTGTGTGTGTGTGTGTGAGTTTGTGTGTATGTGTGTGTGAAAATGCCCCTGGTGCAATATACTGGTGGTTAGGCTCATGGTGGTGTGGTAGGGAATACCTCAGGCTTGAACCCTGTACCTTGTATGCAGGTGTTAAAGACCTGAATTCCCTGCCCACCACCATTTGTAAAAAAATTGCAGATTTTTGCCTCATATTTGATCTGATCTGTTCCTCATAATATCTGTGGTTTATAAATGTTGCAATGCTTGATATTTGATGGTGCAGTGGTAGCATTGTTGCCTCACAGCTGCAGGTTCTCAGGTTTGCTTCTTGGCTGGGGTGCCTTCTTTGTGGGGGGGGGTTGTATCTTCTCCCTGTGTTTGTGTGGGTTTGCTTTTGTGTCCTCCCATGTTATTATTATTATTATTTCTTCCTGGGCCTCTGCTGAGAATTGTTTTTTTTTGTTCCAAGTCAGACTGTCCTGATTAACAAATGTTAAATAAAATTGACAGGCATTTGAATTTCAGACTTCAGGCTTCTGAATGTTTAGTTCCTTACATATTTGATGGTGCAGTGGCAGTATTGTTGCCTCACAGCTATAGGTTTTCTGGTTTGATTCTTGGCTAGGGTGCCTTCTGTGTGGAGTCTGCATCTTATCCCTGTGTTTGTGTGGATTTGCTTTGGTGTCCTGCCATTTTACAAAGACATGTGTCTACAGTATTTCTCCCTGGGCCTCTGCTGAAAATTGTTTTTATTCCATCAGAAGTAAAATTGACAGGCATTTGAATTTCAGACTTCATATTCTTCAGAAAATACATAGTAAAACAACGTTTTATTCTAGCAATAAATATATAGTAACGCAACCTTTTATTATAGCCATTTTTTAAATTTATAAGATGGCTATTTGAAATTTGTCCTTATTTTTGGGACTGTAATACCCTGTTAGTGGCTTTGTCCAGGTTTTTTGTGCTAAGGTTGACAGCTATGGCAAGAACTGAATTCACTGAATATGTTTGAGGGCTGTATTCCCTCATTACTGGGTTTGTCCAGGTGTTTTGTGCTAAGAGGTTGACAACTATGGTGAGAACTGATTTCATTAAATGATAGCCATTTAAGTTTCAGTCTTCCTCTCTTTCACAAAGCAGCTGATTTGGCGTAGTGGTATGTTGCTCTTGACTGTTTTGCACAAGGACCTTGGCAGTAAAATGTACGGTGGTAACACAGCATTTTTCTTTCACAAAGCAGGTGATTTGGCATAGTGGTATGTTGTTCTGACTCTTTTGCACAGGGACCTTGGCAGTAAAATGTATGCTGGCAACACAGCATTTTATTCTAGCAGCTTTCCAAGATTATACAAGCAATGTGTAATGTGTCCCTGGTTTTTGCCCTTTTGACCCACCCCAATAAATTTGGCTTTTTCCAGACTTCTTGTGCTGCGAAGTTGCGATGCAGTTGAGTATTGAGTAGATTTTACAAGGAGCTGAGAGCTGCAGGGGAAGAGAAGTTTAGTGCTGATTATGCTAAGTCAGCTCACATTGCTAATAGAAAAAAGGTTGTGTACTTGCTTTTGATGCAGAAGGTTGTTGGTTCTACTCCCATAAGGGGTGAATGCTGCCGTACTGAAAATTAAGATCTATGAGCCTGTTATCAGTTTGCCATCCATTTCCTATTGCAATATTACTAGCTTATTTTTAATGTAATTTAGGCAATTTATTCCTCAGGGGCATCAGACACTTTATTTTTCGATGAAACCATGAAATATAAAGGTGTTTGCTAGCAGCAACCTCTTCATTAGTTACAGATTTCTTTAATGTGGAATTATTTGGATGACTTTTACTTCTTCAGAGATAGTGCATATTTACTGATAATGGACTGTGTAGAATAGTGCATATTTACTGATAATGGTGGACTGTGGAAGTCTGAGTAGACTTTTATGATAAATGTTCTGAACTGGGCAGTTTTGTCATTATGGGTGCATGCATTTTGTTTCATTGCTTACTGGAAAAATGTTCAAAGCAAATTTAAAACGCCCTCTAACAACTGTAATATATTGTACAAGGAATATAATTTAGTACAATGAGGAATGTGTATCAAAGAGCACATGTATGTTTCATATGCAAGGGGCCTATGATTTGAAAACAGCCCAAAATTAATCTTTTATCTGCCACTGGCAAAATGTATTTTCTTTGAATGTGGGTTTCATTACTGTTTCAATGAATGTGGGTTTCAAGGGCAGAGAAGTTTTAATGCTAAGTTTTCATTGTGAGACTGCATTGCTTTGTTTAGTAGATGACTTAGTGTTTGTGCTGTAAAATACAAAATAAAACTTTCAAATGAAGTCCAACTCATCATAGAAGTAAAGCAGTATGCACATTAGTGTTTATGGTAAAAGGAGTGAAATAGCCAAGTAATGGTTCATTGGAATGGCTGCAGAGGCTCCATTCAACCATGATTTTGTCAGGGGGGAAGGGCAGCAAACTCAGACAGGCCCAGCTGAACTATACCTCCCAACTATCCAGATTTTCAAAGAATGAATAGATTTTTGCATCTTATTTTTGGTTTGTTCTTCATAAAATTTGTAGTTTTCTGGCAAATCATTTAGAAATTAAGTCATTAAATAATGATACACTGAGTTTCAGACTTCATAACCTTCAGAAAAATGCATGCGAAAGTAAGAACTGTTATTCTATCAACTGTCTCAATTTATACAAGAGCAATTTTAAGTACTGTTTATATGTTCCCCCAATATATTTGGCCTTGTTCAGATTTACTGCATTAACAGGTTGAGAGGTACATGCAAGTAAAATTGCTTTATAGAATTAGGAATAGCCAACCTCTCAACTGTCCCCGATTTTGGCTCAAAATGTTGCTCTTCCCCCTAATAATCCCTCCACAAAATAGCAATTTTGGAAGAAAACATGGAGGGTTTACAATTAAGAAATAACTGTAATAATCAAAGTTATAGATTACTTGAAATGCATGTAGATTCTTTTATTTTGTCAGCTGTTCATGTTAGCAGTACTAATATTAAAGTGTCCCTTCTTTGACAGGTTCCCAGCTGTATTGTGAGGCTATTTTATATTTTTGCATCACATTTGGTCCATTTTTCATAAAATTGTGTTTTTTTGGCAAATTAGTGACAAATCACTAAATACTGAAGTTAGAAAATAATGACAGACATTTGAGTTTCAGATTTTATACCCTTCAGAAAAGTCATACTAATGCAAGACCTATTCTATTATCTTTCTAAGTTTATTAGAGCAATATTTAAAAATTGTCCTTATTTTTGGGCATTTGTCCCACTTCTGTGTATGGCTTTGTCCAGATTTCTTGCTCTGAGGTTGAGAGGTATGACAAATGTGTCAGGGCCATCAGTCAGCCAGAGATATTTCAAATTGTGACATACTTGTTGCACCTCACTTCACCATGTAGTGACTCTGGATGTGTCCAAGCAAGGCAAGGAGTAGTTATGCAGTGTAAATGTGCAGTGTGTGTGTCCCCCCCATCCAAGGTAGACACAAGTACTACAGTGGCTTTTCATCTGTCCTTGATTTTGCAGAAAGGTCTGGTTTCTGTCATATTTTTGTACTGTTGATTTATGCTTATTACTCAGTGCCTGTTGCTCTGTGCAATGCTTTAATGACCATAAGGTAAGCTTGTCTGAGATCGTAAGATGCAAGTAAGCTTTAATAAGCATACTGATAAAGAATTGCCAACATTGAAAGCCTTTGTGTTGTTGCCATGCAGAGAATACTTGACTAGATAATGTATAAGCCTTGGGTATTAAAGGACAGGATTCCATTATTTTAAAAAGCTCATTACACTTGTTGGAGACTTCCAGTCATCTCTATAGACTTTACCTGTAAACTAAACAGAATGCCAATGATCATGTGTGGTCCATAACCTGTACAGTAATCCTTTAAGCAATATATCTCGAGCTTGTTTCTTGTTTGCTTTTCATTTTTTACTTACATGTTTTCCCCATGAAACAAGTAGATAGTTGTCAAGCAGCAGGTCTTTTTTGGATAAGAAACATTTTTACAAGTGGGGGCATCACAGAGATTTCTACTTTCAGCATGTTACTTGGTACTTTAATAAAGCTGAATATAAATTATAATTAGAACTGCAGTGCAAGGAGAAGTGGTTTGAGTTGAGTGCTTCTGTTTTTTTCTTGTACTTGATTTTGACTGGCATTCCAGCAATGTATTTAAAAAGTAATTTATTTTTTCATGCCTCACAACCTTTTGTTTCCATCTAGATATTAAGTAAGCTGTCATGCAGCCAATGCATTGAAATATTTGTATTCTTCTACACTTATTTTTGTCTTGATTGGACTCTCATAATGATGGTTTGCCACCCAGGGCAGCGTATTTAATTAAAGTTAGTTTTTGTGGTTTTGAGCATAGCTGCTCCCCTTTCTAGTTGGCCACACCCCTTCCCCTTGACCTCACCCATTCAGCTGTCTCCTGCAGCCCCCCTTTGATTTGAAGTCACCAGCCGCCACTGTATGTTGCTACTAACCTGGAGGTGTGGGTGTCCTTGATGAATATGGACACTCCTCCTCCCTTTGTGGTTCGGCCCAGGTTTTGGGGCCGAAAAGTATGATACGAGGTATAGCCTGGTAGCGCTGGGGTGCTCTCAGGAGCCTTGAACCAGGTTTCAGTTACTGCACAGACGTCGATGTTCTCCATACTGAGGAGTGCATCGAGTGCCTGCATCTTGAGATTTAGACTTCTGGCGCTGAGCAGCATTACCCTTATTTTTTTTCCATTTTTGTTTTCTAAGGAGGTGGGTTTGTCTTTTGAGCCTTGCCTAAAAAAGGCACTATGGGGGTGGCAAGAGGCTTAGCCAATATCCGGAAGCCCAGTGGTGACAGGTGCAAGCTGCCCCTTGCGAAGCAGCGTGGCTTGTCCAACATGTCATCCCAAGCAGACAGACATTGGATCCCCTTAGAATGACACCAGTACTTGAGCCAATTATTAAAGCTGATCATCTTGTCTTTGTATAGTGGCATCATTCTTGGTGAGGACAAGATGCTGCTCAGGGTCAGGGTCATACCAGTATTGGTATTTGTAATTGAAGGTTGGTTACATGAAGTATGCATTTTTAGTACACTGACTGGCCAACCATTCGTTTAAGGAATTTACTTTGGGTGGAATCTATATTGTTTATATGTGTTATGTATGATTTTTGCATCTGGTATTGAATTTGTGTTTGCGTTTGGTCAGATATGGAATTAGCAAATCTTATTAAGGGTTTGTCCTCAGATTCTGAGGACTTGGGTATTTTTGGTATAGCCTCGGTTTCAGGGGATGCTGTTTCTGGTGTCCGGGATTCCATCCAGGATTGCTATTTAGCTTTTGCAAAGTTGACCAAGGATCTTACTTCCCTTCGTAAGTATATTTGGCATTTAAAATTATGTAGGGCCTATCAATGTAGAAAAATAGTCCCTAGAGGACTTAGGGTTAGGATTCAGCCTATGGTGGCAGAACCGGATGACTGTCTTCTCACACAATGAGCGGAGGCCCAACAGCATGTCTCCATGACTTTTGTAGATCTTTTGGGTAGTTTTTATGAGCGAAAGGTTGAGCACCAAATTGCTAATATATCATTGATTAGTAAAACTGTGGAGGTTTACTCAACACTTCCCTGTTACAAAGATAACATTCTAAAACTTGGTAAGGAACTGGCCATTTTGGATTCAGGTTTAAAGGACAAAAAGGTTAAGAAATTTACTAGGGATATGAAGAACTATGATAGGGGAAAGTCATTTGATGTGCGACCTAGAGTCAAGTTTGATATGCCCATAGATTCATCTAAGAGAACTAGAGCTCTTCGGCCAAACTCTATCCTGAAGAAAAGGAGTAGGGAGTCCACGCCATCTGGCGAGGACTCCTCCTCCAATACTGATTGGGAGGATATTCACATTAATGCCTCTCCTGTTTACAAAAGGAACAATTTGGAAGCAGATTTTATTGGGAAGACCCCTTTAAGCATAAGTCCCAGAGATGAGGGGGGAGGAAGCATCACAAACTGATAAGGATTGGGGACATCCTACAACAGATGACCAGGATTTAGCATTTAATGTCAATAATGTGCATAACATTTCCTCAGTGGTATTGGACAATCAGCAAATTGGTTTATTGAATAAAGGACTAAGTTTTGTCCCTGGGTTTTTTGTCCAAGAACATTTTTTTGCTGATGATGTGGTTAAATTTTGTCGAACTTTGAACTTGAAATGCTATTTTCATGGGACTGATAATGTTGCCTTTGAGTCCAGAGAATTTTGCTTCAGATCCTCCAGATTCAGGCCACCTATGCAAACCATTGTTCTAACATTTCAACATGCTGTCCTTAAAGATTTACATTTATATTTACATACACAGGATAAGTTAAAGGACAATTTGGATAAAAATCAGAGAATATGTTTGGAGAAACTGGATTAACAACAAGGATATTATAGTCCTTTCAGCGGATAAAGGGAGAGCAGTGGTGGTCCAGGATCTGGGGGATTATGAAGCTGAAGCTAATCACCAGTTAACTAATCATAATCATTATCAAGAAATGCAAGTGGATCCTACTTTGCAATTTAAAAAGGATGTTGATAATTTTTTGGATTTGGCTAGAGAGGAGGGCATCATTAATGATGAAGTGTGTCATCAACTTAAGGTTGATTTTCCTGGTAGACAATATATTTATTTTCTTCCGAAGATCCACAAAGATCCTACAAGCCCACCCGAGAGACCTATTGTATCAGGCAGGGATTCCTTTACGGAACCTCTTTCTGAATTTCTTACATTATATCTGAAACCGCTATTGGCATATATATGTTCAAGAATTCAGGATACCACGCAGTTCCTTTCTATTATCTCTGAGACTCAATTAGAATCCCATTGGTAGTTGTGCACCTTGGATGTCACCTCCTTATACATTAGTATTCCCCATTGGGCAGGACTTTTGGCCCTGCAATATTGGTTGGATAAGGCTAACATTTATAAACCTGGTTTTAATACCCTCTTGGTATGTATGACTGAACAGGTCTTGACTCATAATGTTTTCTTTTTTAAGGACAGGTATTTTTGGCAAATCCAGGGCACTGCTATGAGGGCTTCTTTTGCCCCCATTTATGCTGATTTGTTCATGGCGTATGTGGAAGATCAGGTGATTTATGACATCGGCCATAATATTTACATCAATGAGATGGATATTTGGAGGAGATATCTTGATGACTGCTGGATGGTGTGGAGAGCTAATGAGGAATTCCTTCTGGAATTCCTAGAATATCTTAATGGCAATGTATGGGGTATTGAGTTTAAGCTGACTTTTTCTAGATCTGAAATTACATATTTGGATGTTTTGGTAAAAAGAACTGATACCAACACTTTTGAGAGTGAGATATTTAGAAAATTTCCTCAATTCAATACCTTATTATATGCCACTAGTTTTCACCCCCAGCATGTCATCAAGAATATCCCCAAGTCTCAATTTCTCCGGGTTAAAAGGATTTGTTCCAGTCTTTCCACATATGACCATCACAAGAGGGATTTAATTTCGAGGTTTAGTAGTAGGGGGTTACTCAGGGGGTGACATCACGAGGGCCAATCGCTTTGCAAATCAACAAGACAGAATTGATTTGTTAGTTTATCAAAATTGAGATCATGTTAAGTCTGATTTGCTTAGATTGGTAACAACCTATGGGAGAAATACTATAGGATTTATGAATATCATACATAAACATTGGCACTTGTTAAAATCGGATGAAGTCTTAGAGAAATGTATAGGGGACCGGTGTTATTACTCATTTCACAAAGGGCGGTCTTTGGGCTCTCTTTTCAGTCACTACAAGAGAGTTTATCATAAGGATACAAGTTCAACTACCCAAGTAAATTTATTTGGAGGCTCTATATTTGGATGCTATCCATCTGGTCATTGTACCTATTGCCCTAGGGTGTTAAAATGCCAGATCTTTTCTTCACATAACTGTCCACAAGCTTACGATGTATCATGCTTTGCCAATTGCAGTACTTCCTGGGTTATTTATTTGGCACAGTGCAATTGTCAAGCTTTTTTTATGTTGGACCAACTTCCCGTCCTTTTAAAGTTAGGATAGGGGAGCATCTTAGTGATATTAGAAACAAAAAGGGGTCTAGCTCTTTATACAAACATATTTCTAAACACCCTATGGGTAATTTTTGTTTTATGGTCATTGACCACATTAAGGATAGACATGTCCAACTTCATATTCTACATGATAGGCTCACCTACAAAGAGAAAATGTGGATCATCAAACTAGGTGGTCTTTTTCACCCTGGTTTGAATGACCATTTTTGAAGTAATTACTATACATGTTTGTTTTTTATGTTTTTTGCATTTTTCTCACATATTGACATATTATTTATAATATTTTGAATATTTGTATTCATTTTTATATATTTATGTATTAATGAATCGGTGCATTATCATTTGATGCACTAGAGGGCGCTCCATGCACTCCAAATGATTTTCTATAAGTTGGTAGACAGCAAGTGTGGTTTTGTCTTTACTTTTTATATTAAGTTTTGTTGCTGAGGAAGGCTCTGCCGAAACCGGTGCAACCATGTTGGTGTACGGTTTAGTTTTTTTGCTGTTTTTGTATTTGGAATAAAACTATCATCGCTTGTGTCATGGAGTGGAGTGCTGGTTCTTTTTTTTCATTTTGGACTGGTATTTTCAGCCGTGCACCAGCCGTTCATGCAGGAGGATGTTGGACTAACCTACACATACATCAATTTATAAAAATAGCACACCAGAAATTAGGCTTGCTTTATTGGAACAAAAGATTCTTAACTCTTGATGCTAGACTTAGCCTGGGACAGGATTTCCTCCCCCCTACCCTTCTATATGCCACCTCAGTCCTTACCAACATTCAGGCCACCACTCTTAACAAACTTCAACAAACTTACCATAAAATATCCAGATTCATTACTAACTCCCCGTACAACTCACACCACTGCATTGCTTGAACTTCCCCAACTACTGCTATTTTATCAATTTCACATGCTTCACTCTTTCCTTTATAAACCCTCCTTCTGTCCAACTCTCTCTTCCTTAGGCTCTATCTACACTCCATCCTGAACCCCTCCACACTTCTAATCAACAACTACTTCATATTTACCAGCCAACAAAGTATGTAGGCAAACTACTGTATAAACACTAAGTCGCCCATGCCTGGAACAGACTTCCCCTTGTCTTACATTCAGTTTCACCCCCCCACTTTAAAAACAAACTAAAAACATATTTTCTCAATTCCAGGACCTGCCCTTGCAATGACCCCACTTAGTCCCCCCCCCACACTTGCCCTTATTGAGGACCTTGCTTAGTTCCTCTACACACCTCTCATAAGGTATTTGCATAATTCCACACATATAGCAGAAATATATATATACATATATATATATATATATATATATATATATATATATATATATATATATATATATATATATATATATATATATATATATACTTTGCTTTACTCTCAACCTATTGCATTATCTCACTGTAAAAATATATATTTCTTAATTTCATTCTTTTTCTTTCTCCATACTTGGAACTTTAACTTGTATGTATGTACTCAACAAATGTAAAACATTTGCTCTGTATAATTGCTTCTCACCTCAATATTTTTGTGTAATATTATACTTTGTAGTAGAAATGTATTGTTGGAGCTTTTCTTCTCGGTTCTCCACTGAAAATGGGCCACAAGCCCAGTTGGACTAACCCGGTGAACAAATGGCAATAAATAAATAAATAAATAATATGTATGATGGCTTTTCAGGTTAATCAACCCCCCCCCCATATGTACCCAACCCAAACATTGACAATGCCAGTGGACAGAGTGGTGCTAGTATGCTAGTAGCACTTGCCACTCTCTTCATGGAGGTGGATATGGTAGACTCATGATTCTGATTGAACCCTAGCATCTCTTGCTGGCTGTGATATGTGATTTTGCCAAGGACCCCTGAAAGCAGTAGTAATATTCCCACATAGGATGCAGTGCACTCCTCTGATGCTGTGGTCACAGGGATGTTGCTATTAGTGAATAGTGCAAGAATGTTGAACTGTCAAGCTTTTCAGTCTCTGCCTCAGACTTGGGTGAGACCACACAGCTCCCTGTACAATGGGTTGGGGACCACCAGTGAGGACAGAGAGTGCCAGTGTGTCACGTGAGTGTAACTCTGTTAGTATCTAAACATTATTTCTAGACCCTGCACAGGTGCTGACATTAGTCTGTTGTTCCGTTTCAAGGGTTGGGAGGGTGGACTAATGGTTAAGGTGTCTGCCTTACACACGAGGTGCAGGGTTTAAGTCTCACAAGGGTTAATTGGCTAGGCTTAAAATGGCTCACCTGGCAGTTAGCCTAGTACTAACCTATGAACCTTTTTTACTGCTGTGATGGCTTGGTGGTTAACTACTGTGACATAAACAGGTGTCACCATAGCAGTGGTCTAGCCTGTAAGTATACAATACCAGACAGAACAGTTTCTTTGCTACATGTGAGGCGTGGTTATTTGCATACAATGGTGGATATGAAACTTCTGCCATTTCTATGTGCCTGAGCACTAACTGTGGGAAACATACATACCTATCTGTGGCCTGCCTACACTCTGTATTTGTGCAGTTGCTGAATATATATTTTGTAAGTTTTTTTTTAACTTGGGATATTCCCTTTTGAGTTATGTGACAACTACAAAATTCCAACTTCCATACATACAGCAGCAAAATGCCATAAAATATGTCACTGTAAGCCATTTACAACACCTAGGATTATAGGAAGAGGTTTGTATGAAGCTGTTTGTTACAGTCCTACAGTCTTTTAAGTTAGGATTATGTTAGGACTAGGTACTCTTATTCCAACCCAGGCTGGACCCCGTGTGCTGTAAAGTACCTGTTTCCCCCACTACACATACCCCATCTCCTTTCCCTCTCTTCTCTGTCATTCTTATCTGACTTTCTTATAACAACTGTTTTGCCATAAAGTCTAACTTATCTCAAAGTTGAACTACTTTCTAATCTTTCCTGTATCTGAAGTTTTACCACATTTCTGATAGTTTACTCTACTACACATCCCAGTATTTTTGTATGGACAAACAGACATCCTTCCTAACATCTCCTAATCATCTCCTTTGTTTCAGACTCACTATTTGTATAGAAAATGTTTTTGTTGTTGTATAATATTTGTAAACAAAAATGTTTTATTACTATATTCCATTTAATGTAACATAAGTTTGTAATGTAAAATGTCTTTTGCAATACTTTTGTAATGCTAAATATATGTAAAATGCTTTTTGTGATATAACCTTGTGTTTTTCTCCCAAGACCTCTGGTGAAAATGGTTATCCTGTAAGCCCAGGCAAACTTTTCTGGTAAACAAATGACAATAAACTAATAAACAAATAAATAAATAATAGTAAACTCACAAACAGACACAATGTGTTTGCATGTCTACACAAACACCAGAGAGAGGAGCACAGTGTGTGTGCCTACCTAAACTATGGACAGAGAGGTACTCCACTGATGCATTCCACCAGTGGTAAGGAAAAACAAATGACTATGGATAGCCGGGGTACCTACTACAAGGATGAGAGGTATGCACAAGTGCATGGTGGCCTTCATGGACAGCATGGGTTGGGGACTCTAGAGTGCCACAGGTGACTGCAGGTTACTAGACTGTGGTCTCAGACATATGTCTGTGGCGGTCCACTTGAGCAGTCACCACAGCATACACCCTGATACTGTGGGTTGCCTTCTCATGCATACAGTATAAACATACAGCTGTAGATCCTACGGTATGAAGAATATATGTCAGGGAAAGTTGCAGGTGAAGACAGTTACACATCAGTAGCATTACATGTATTCAACTGCATGACAAGGATCACCTGTTTAACACACTGGATAGATACATTTTACAGTAGTACTACAAAATGTTGGATAGCTCCTCACAGTTGATACAATATGGTCAACAAAACAGATGGTCAGTTGATGAACAATATTGACAATCCCTGTGGTTGGAGAATGTGCCCCTTTTCCAGGGATTATGCTATCTCAGCGTTAGTGTATCTATCTGTCTATTTATCTATCTGTGTGTGTGTGTGTGTGTGTGTGTGTGTGTGTGTGTGTGTGTGTGTGTGTGTGTGTGTGTGTGTGTGTAATTATCAGGGGATGCAGCAGGGCTTGCCCCCTGCAAAAAACAAAGTTTTTTTTGTCTTCTGTTTTGTATTTGTTTGCATCCTCCAAAGGTATTTCTCAGTAAATGTTTCGCAACACATCAACATTTGCTTTTATGAGCAGATGAAATAATTCACCTCCTTTTCAAATGGTCCCTTTCAGAGAACAGAATACTTTATTTACTGATAGTTCAAAGTTTCCATAGTGATGCTTTTTTGTAGCTATTCATTCTCCTGTTCATTTATTGGCTGGTGTACCCTTTGTGTGTAGTTTTTATATCCCCTGGCTTGTACTCATGTGGGTTTCTTTTTGGTGTATACATTTCCTTTCTCATCCTGTTGACATGCCTTAAGTTAAACTGGTGGTACTCTTAGTTGCCTGTAAGTGTGCATATGGTGTATGTTGTGTGTGCTCTATGATGGACAGTCATTCCATCCATGACTGGTTCCATGTTTTATGTCCCTTATTTTCTATAATATTCTCTGGATCCCTTAATACTAACTAGGACCAATTGGATTTAGGAGAATGAATAAATGAATAAATGGATGATGCTCTTCCCCTTCTCCCGTAGAAAGTTCTCTGGTTTAATAGATCACATTTCATTCTGTAGTCTGCAAAGCTTCCTATATTCAAAGCTCTGTAAGTTATTGAGTTGTAGATCACAGTTGTCTGCAAAACTAGAAATTATGAAAAAGTACACTTAACATGTTAACTGTATTTAATGTAATATAGTTAGCATGTTAACTGAATTTAACATATAAAGCAATGTTCAAAACAACTGTGGAAAGTATACTTAGTACTTTAACTGTATTTAACATATAAAGCAATGTTTAAAACAATAAATGACAGATAAAGTTTAAAAAAAATAAAAATAATTTATGCATATAAAGAAACTGATTGTGTTTAGGCAGCACACTACAGTTGCTCCCCTTGCTAAGATATATAAGTAGATTAGACCATTCTTCAAATGTCACCCCATCATGCAACATTATTTTTTAATTAAAAACAATATTAAATGGTGAATTATCTAAACATCTTCTGCATCAGACTGGCAAGAATAAGTCTAGAATTGACAATGGGTTTTAAATCCACAGTATTCCTTTAAATTATGTATTGCTAATTAGTAAACAAAGTAAGCCTTACAGCACTCTGCAAGAGATTGAGAGTCTTGAAGGTTACTTAACCCAAGTTCATTTTCAGAGAAGTTCAAAGAGTTTCTCGCTGTTGCTATTAAGCTTCTTTTAAAAACTAAACTAATCTAATTGCTCAGCTATACTTTCAAACGTTTTCTCTTAAGAGGGAGAGAGAGAATCTTGAACACTATCTTTACAGCCCCATGGACTATATAGTCTGAACTTTTGTAAGGACAAGATAAAGTTCTGCACTTTGCAAAACAGGATACACAACAAGCTAGAAGAGTCATTAGAAGACACTTCCAATACATTGTTATAAGAATCTCTTCCATATTCATGCAAAGCTTCTTTGAGAAATTAAAAACAAACTAACAGTCAAGATACAGTTTAAACTATTTCTCCTAGAAGAAGTCAGGTCTCCACCTTCACACTGAGGTGCATGGTCAGCAAAGCTGCCTGAACCCAAACTGCTGTAAGCCGCCAAGTTTTAACAACTGTCTGAAATAGTATAACCTTAAATTAGGAAATACACAGCCCACATAATTTTGAAACGTATGTAATATTTGTGAAGAACATGAAATCACTGTCATCTGTTGGAGCATGTCTGGCAGGACATTTGTCTGTGTTCTAGATTAACTTGCATGGTATGCCAGCATGTTTAATTGTGAAAATGTAAATAGGTTGTAAAATGTTGAATATTTCCCTGTTTATACAAAATGTTTAGAGAATCTGTCAGTGTTTTGATACATTTCTAGTTGCACATGTTTGAGAGAGGCATTCTAAAGTACTGTGGAGTATCAGCTGAACACTAGATGATGTAATTAGAATGTTCCTGATTGCTAAGTGATTATTTAAACAGCTGATTGACAGGAAAATAACTTTTCCAAACAGTGGACTATTTTTTTAAAAAATAAGAAAGTTGAGACTGCAGTTAGAACTGCTGAGCAGTTTGTGAAGAGCAGCTTTTAGTGAATCGTTGCAGTCAGTGGATACCCATAAAAGAGAACTCACCAAAAACTGTAAGTCTGCCTTGGCCTTGCTTTTATGCATTAGATTAGCCTGGTTACTAAGATAGTTTTTCTAGAATAATGGACTCCTATCCTGCAGTTTAATTTTACATTTCCAGTGATTGAATTCTGGTGTTTATTGAAAGTTATTGATTTAAATCTTGTAATCATTTTACTTATTATTAAATGTTTTTCTTTACTTTATATTGTGGCTGGAAATCAGTGTTTTTTCTTTAGATATTAGAGAGTGTTTCTACCTGTTTGATATTCCCCAGGTCACCTCAAATGCCTGGTCACCTATGGTCACAGCTATCATTTATTTTGATATTTAATTTTCATAATTAGATACCCCTTTAGAAGGGCATGAAGACACTCTGATTGGTAGCAGAATTAACATATTATTTTGGGGAAGGGACACAGCTGGAAATCTGTGTCAGGCTTTCCCAGAAATGTTTGGATGTACAAGATTTAAATTTACTTTGAGTGTGAGTGTTTCAGAGGTCTTAACATGGGACACATTGCTTTGAAGTGTATAATAATAAAATACATTTGGGGAGGACATAGGTATGTAGTCCAGTCCCAGGAAAATAGAGTGTGTCCCTGTTGTGCTTTAAGCGGAAAATTATTAAATATTACTTCTGTTTAAGTGACGGTCTCATATTGGAGTCAGTAGTGAGGATTGAAGCTCCTTGGTTACTGACTTAGGATAGTAAGGGACATCAGTTAATTGTTGGCAGTCCAGTGGGATATAGCCAGACGTCACAATATTTATCTTACGACCTCATTTTCACAGCAGTCCAAATTAGTTTTTCTGTGTTCCCACCAAGCTTAAACCAATGTAAACTAATATGTAAACATGAGTTTATTTCAATACTACATGGAACAGTATGTATGTATTGTGAAAAACAGTACGTTATTGGTTCAAAGGGACCAGTAGCTTATCTAGATGGAGAAACTTGAGCAGACTTATCTGATTACATTGTGCTTATTTTTCATTGTTTATTTTCCACTGTATCACAGTAAAATTTTATTGGTATTCTTATTTTAACATATTTCACATCTGCCTTTATCAATAGGTTGTATGCTCTAGAAATGACTGAATGTTGAGTGTTACTTGAATGATTTTCTTGACTTGTATGTTACAAGATGTTATAGTAGAATTGTGTTTCAGATAAATTTGTACTTTACCAATAATCACTTATTTCTTTTGCTGAAGTGCTGAATTTTTGGGTTTTACCTTTAATCCGGTCACTGTTACAGCTTGTACTCTGTACTTTGATGTTATTTATACTAGGCAATATGAAAGAAGAGAATATCATTGGGTCTGTATAAAATATTTCAGTAGACAATACTGGACGAATATCATTGTTTTTCTTCATAAAACCTGAATGATATGCAAATTATTCAACAATAGTCCATGTCCCATTTAAGGGGATTTTTTATACACTTTCAAAACTACAAAAACAAATATGTTTATTTAAGTCATCTTGTGTTGCTTGACATGTAGAAAGATCATTCTTTTTTTTTTTTTTGGCAAACAGAAAATGCACATCAATTGAAACCAAAACAAAATTAAGTGCAATAATCCTCTCCAAAAAACAAGTATGCATAATTCCCCAATGTACTAAAATCCTTCCAGGAGAAGATATACACCCTAATCCTAGCCCTACCTATCACAATGAACATAAAGATAATTCTCTCCCACACACTTCTGTAAACCAGCAACAGAGTCCCCAACCCTGGAGATCTAATTTTTGCTGTAATAAATGTTAGAAGCATAAGAAATAAAACTGCTGAACTACATAACTGGATTATCCAACATAAGCCTGAAGTTCTTGCTGTAACTGAAACTTGGCTTAAGCCCATCATAAATACCTCCAAAGTTATACCTCCTGGCTATAATGTCATCCGCAATGACCATATAAAAAGGAAAGTTGGTGGAATTGTTTTAATATTTACAAGCACTTACCACATTTCCCTTTACAGTAAACCAACACCCAAATTCAGTTCAGCAGAGCTTATTATTGCTTTTCTCAAAATAAACCATCATAAATATGTATTACTGTCCTTTATATCCATCCTGGTGACAACACAGCAGCACTGGAAGCTATCCTACATTGGATACCCATAACATTTCCAAAAGAAAAATACTACTAGGTGATGTGAATGTAATTTGGTTGGACATAAGCTCTAAATCCCCTACATCTAGCATGAACTTGTATGGTTTCATACAACTAATTAACAGAGGCACCAGAAGCTGTTGAAAACTGGTGGGGGTTGGAGGGTGAGAGGGGCAATTAGTGATCTAAAAAGGGCAAATTTTAAAACTATTTACTAGCACAACATAAGTTCATTTGGAGGACATTTTAAGCTTAGCCAATTTCCCTTTTGGAACTTTAATTAACATTTCCTGATTGGTTGTACCTATCCCATGGTTGATAATTGTATATTAGCCATAGTGGCATGAAGGGCAATCCTGGAGTACATTTTCTATTACCCATCTTTAGATCCAAGTTGCATTGAATATGGACAGGGATGAGCTTTGTTTTACTTGAATGAATAGTCTGTTCTGGAACAGTGGTTGCCTCTCTGATATATATATATATATCCATCTCTCCAAACATTCAGTTTAGATACCTGGACTGAGTATTTCTGATGCCATTTGACTTTCTGGTGTTCAGTAGGTCCATCTGTATTAGGTGGAGGATGCCTTGTATGCCAGACACATCACCTCTAAGCACTCTGTAGGATACTGAGTATAGTGATAAATCTTTGAGGTGGTCCATGCAAGACCTATTGTTTCAGACTTGTATCCTTTTAATAAGGTATCTCTGTTGTTTTTCCAATTGTTGCATGGGTCTGGACAGATACATGCCAAAGTGGACATTATACAAAATGATTGACCTAATGAGGGCTTTGTAAAGGGGACAATAACATCTCTAGATCTAGTCAAAATCATTTTGTTTATAAGCTGTGCAATATAGAAAGACTTTCTTATGACTCTGGGCAATGTTGGTCAAAAGTTAGGTCACTGTACACACAAGTTCCCAAATGCCAAATAACTGGGTCAGTTCTCAGGGTGCATTGTCAATTTGGCAGTTCCCTGGAGTAGATGGCTTCACAAAGGATACGATAATGTATTTCTTGGAGTTTTGTTTTAATTCATGATTATGGCAGCAGTTATTGTTTGTGACAAACCTTCCTGCATGATGGCTAAGTCGTTTGGGGATTCAGTAACTGCTCCTAGCTTGCAGTCATCTCATACTTAGTCAGCCAAAGCCCTTTGGTATTTCCTTCTGCTTTTGAGATGTATATACCAAACAGAAAAAGTCTCAGCACCGAACCCTGAGGGACTCCATTGGTGACTGGTCTCTTCCCCATTTTGATCTGCATCCTGTGAGAATACATGTATGCATTCTTTGATTCACCTTCCTGATTGTATTAACCTGATTGTATTAAATTATATTCCTTGTATAATACAGCACCACTTGTTAGAATGTGTTTTTAAATTTGTAGTTTGGAACAGTCTTCTAGTAAGCAATGAAACAAAATGTATGAACCAATAATGACAAAACTACCCATTTCAGAAAACTTTTACCATAAAAGGCCGCTCAAACTTCTGTCATTACAATCCAGCAATATCAATAAATATGCAAAATCTCTGCAGAAGTAAGTCATCTAAATAATTCCACATTAAAGGGATCTGTAACTAATGAGGTTGCTGCTAGCAAACAATGTTATATTTCATTATTTCATCTACAAATAAAGTTACCTGTTGCCCTTGAAGAATAAATTGCCTTTGCTACATTAAAAAAATGATAAGCTAGTAATTTTGCAAGAGGAAATGGATAGCAAACTGATAACAGAAACATAGTTACTAGGTAACTCCTCCAAAGGAGGAGATTCATTGGACTGCAGCATCTCCTCCCTTTAAAGTACAACACAGTATGGTGTCAGCGATCCATCTGCATACTTGCATACTGTCGGAGTAGAACCCACAGCCTTCTGCATCAAAAGCAAGTATACTACCTGTTGTGCTACTAACAATGTAAACAGCTTTGCCTAAGTAGCACTAAAAAAGTTTTTTTCCCCTGAATCTCTCAGCTCCTTGTAAAATCTACTTGACACTCAACTAAATCTCTCAACATGTATTTGGGGGGGGGGGGGGGCCAAGACCAGAGACATATTTTAAATATTGCTCGTATAATATTAGAAAGTTGCTAAAATAAAGTGTTTTATGTTACCGTGTGTTTCCTGAAAGATAGGAAGGCTAAAACTTAAAGGGCTATCATTATTTAGTGAATTCAGTTTTCACTGATTTGCCAGAAAACCACAAATTTTAAGAGGAACAGACCAAAAGTATGAGCCAAATATTCTGTGAAAATCTGGACAATTGAGAGCTGTGGACTCAACTCCCTGAATCACAAGTGGTGGTATGGGTAGAGAATTCAGGCTCTTGTCTGAGCCTGAGTAACACTAACCACCAGGTATACCTAACTGGGACATTTTATACAC
This sequence comes from Protopterus annectens, assembly GCF_019279795.1. Lineage (NCBI taxonomy): Eukaryota > Metazoa > Chordata > Ceratodontiformes > Protopteridae > Protopterus > Protopterus annectens. Next base: position 1,897,242,806 of record NC_056726.1, on the reverse strand, counting down.
ACACACACACACACACACACACCGGAGCAGCATAACTCCTGCAAATAAAAGAACAAAACACTCCTTACTGGCATGACTTTGGCTCTGGCAGCACCAACAGAACAGCGGCAACATAACTCCTGTAACACAGAGCAATAAAAGAACAAGAACAGCTAGTTTAGTTAGTTTAACTTCCTTACATAAATCTACAGTAACATGAAAACTCCACTTCATTAATTTTTTCTGACAGCAGTAAAAGTGTGCCCCCCCCCCCTTACCCCCTGGGTTTATAGTTCCAGCACCCATGCTAATTAATAGCCCACACATAATAGCAAGACATAAAATTCCTTATTAGGCTGGATCCCAGCATCAGACCCTAGTAAATACACCACAACCGGTGCAATGTCGGACTATATCAGTGATCATCTCCCACTCTGTATATATGACCAGACATCTCACACATTCAGGTAAACAGCATATTTATAAAACAACATGCAACTTTATCAAGTTTACCCAGAAATGTTCATTACTATACTATCCTCTATTAACTGAAACTTCCCTGCCCTTAGATGATGCTGTAAATTAATTCAGTACAACTTTTCTAAATATCCTTAATGGCCCTGCATCTCCTAGAAGGAAGACACTAAAAACAAATAATGCAATCTGGCTATCCAAAGAGAGCAGAATGCTAATGCAACATAGAGGGAAAATAGCATGAAAAGGATGGCAAAAATATAAAACACCTCAATATCATGAAAGCTTTAGAATGTTTCACAATTGTACTAAAAAGCAAATAAATGAAGACAAACTGTACTATAATAAATTTCAGAATAATACTAAATACAAATCTTACATCTCAGCCAAAAATTCAAACCAAACTCCTCCCCAATAGCTGACCACTCAAAACTGCAAGACAGTTCAAATCTTATTCTATAGATGGTAGAGCATCTCTAACTTAAGATTCTTCAAGTTTTAATCTCAACCTTGTCAAACAGCCACATATCACCACATCTACTTTCACTTTCAATCATGTGCCCACATCCTCTATGAAAGTACTCCTAAACAAACTTAAACCATGCTCTTCTTCAGTTGAAAACCTTCTAGGTGAGTACCTAAAAAGAGAAGCCAATAGCGTTGCCTATCCTGTCTTAATCCCCATAAATAGGTCAGTCCAGGATTCAGCAGACATTAATAACTTTAGACCTCTAGCAATATTATCTCTCCTCACCAAAATACTTGGAACTATGTTTTCACAAACAATTGATAGACTATCTCCTAAAGGAAGAACTCCTGTCCCCTACACAGCATAGCTTCCATCCTTCCCATAGGTCTAGACTTGTTATCACAACAAACTTCTACTTCAAATGTCCTCACCAGGTCTCTCTCAGCCTACCCTTCTATGGTTCAAAAGCTACCTGTCCAATAGGTATCATTCAGTAAAATGGCACTGCACACTCTCTCCTTACCTCCCAGTCACCATCAGTTTACTACAACACTCTATCCTTGGTTCATAGGTGTGTACTAGGCTAACGGCCCTGGACTCTATATAAGCCTAGCCCAAGAAGATTCCTTAGCATCATGCCACCCAAAGTTCGTTCCCAGTGCCCCTGTCAAGCAAGGCCACTGAAGTGATCCCCGGGGTGAACTTCTATTGAACACCCATTCGTCAAGATTTCTCGTAAAGAAGGCCTGTGAAGTGCTCTACTTGACGTGAATGGGAAGTTTGTTCCAGAGTATGGAAAGTCTGTGGGTTAGGAACCTGTCCCTCCAGCATGTTCTGTTTCTTGTGGTAATGAGGCTAAGGACCCTGGAGCATGTGGGATGGAAGGATTTGAATTTCTTTAGGTGTAGCATATCTAGCAGCACTGGGTCAGACATGGCTTTGTAAGTCAAGCAGAGATTGTCTCTAAGTAGGTGATGAGAGACAGAGTATAGCTGGAGTTTTTTGAGTCTGTCCATACAGGGCATGTGTCTAAGGCCTAAGATCCTTTTAGTGAGGTATTTTTGTGGCCTTTTCAGTTGTTGTAGGTGTCTAGTGAGGTACATACCAAATGGGGCGTCGTATTCTATAATAGGTCTAATGAGGGATGAGTAGTGAGGGATTATGACCTCTTTCTTCCTGAATGAGAAACCTTTTGTAATGAGATGTGTCACATAGAAGGATTTTCTGACTACAGTGGCAATGTGGTTATCAAAGGAGAAGTTGCTGTCAGCCTGTGTCCCCAGGTCTCTTATCACACCTTCGGTGTTTAGTGGACTACCGCCTATATGGTAGTTCATGGGCACCAAATTTTTCCCAAAGGGAATGACAGTGCACTTTTTGGCATTGAGCTTAAGGCCATGATTCTAGCACCAGTTATTGGTGTCAGTGAGGGCTTTTTGTAGAATGTCTACATCAGTTGGAGAATCAATAATGGCTCTCAGTTTGCAATCATCTGTGAACTTGGTCAGCCAGAGTCCCTTTGTGTTGGCTTGAACTTCAGAGAACTAGATGCCAAACAGGAGAGGACCTAGGACTGATCCCTGTGGGTCACCACTTGTAACTTGTTGGTAGTCAGATTTGAAGTCTGCTACTTTCACAATGTGGGTTCTATCAGTGAGCCTGTTGGCAACCCATCTTATTACTTAGGGGTTTATGCCTAGTTTAGTGAGTCTGTCTATGATTCCTGAGTGAGGGATGGTGTCGAAGGCCTTGGCAAGATCTAGGTAGGCTGTGTGAACTATCTTGCCCTCATCCACGGCTCTGGTGACAGACTTGAAGATGTCTATCAGGTTGAGTAGGCATGATCTACCTTTCCCAAATCCATACTGCGTGAGGTCCAGAGTTTGGAATTCCCCATGTCCTTATTTATAAGGTCCATGATGATGCGCTCCATAGCCTTACATATTAGACTCATCAGGCTAATGGGGCGCTAGTTCCCAGGGTCTGTAGTTGCTCCCCCTTTGTGGAGTGGGATGACCATAGCAGTGCACCATTCAGTAGGAACAATGCCTGAAATGAGGCTGTGATTGAACAGGGTACATAGGTGTGGTGCTAGTTCACTTTGTAATTCATATAGAACACAGCCAGGGATATTATCAGGTCCCATGGAATCTGTATTCTTGGCTTTGGACAGTGCGTTTTTTACCTGTGTAGTCATGATAATAGGGACTTGGCATTCCTCAGTTATTGTGATAGGCCCTTTAGGGGGTAAAAAGGGGGTAAAGTTTGCACTGAACCTGTCAGCCAATATGTTGGCAATATCAGTTGGTTCTGTATATGTATTACCATTGTGCTGTAATGCAGAACAGATCTGATTATTGCCATGTAGATTCTTGGCATAACTATAGAATGCCTTGTGGTTGTCTGCAGCAATTTTGTTTTCATGGCTAGCTTTAGAGGACTTGATGATGGATCTCAGTTTTTTGCTGAGGCTACCAAAGGAGTTTTTCCAGCCTTGGGACTTCACCCTTTTCTGCAACAGTTTTTCCTTCTATTGTAGAGTTTGCTTATGGTGGGGGACCACCAAATTGGCTTCCTTTTTTTGGAGGAGAGCGTCTTGGTTCTGTTTGGTAAGGCCTGTTCCATGCACTTGTGTATGTGCTCATGCAGTGCATTGGTGTATGATTCAGCAGTCATGCACCTATTTTCCATTTGCATGGGTGTCGCGAAGTTAGCCACCTCTGTTTTTATAAGTCCAAAATTGGCTTTGGAGAAGTTTTTTACAGTGGTTTCCTTTAGGGGGTGAGGGTGAGATGTGGATATCCATGGTGATTAGCTAGTGGTCAGATCTGACCAAGGAGGAGTTGATGATTACTGGTGTAGAGCAATGGTCACCCATGTTAGTAATGACCAGGTCAAGGATATTTCTACCCCTGGTGGGTGTAAGAATGATTAATGAATTCCAGAAAATTTTGAGCAAGTGTGTCGGTACATGAGTAATTTTCCCAGTTAATGGAGGGGTAGCTAAAGTCTCCCAGTGTAAGGGTATTGGGTTGTACTCTAATATTTTCCAGCATATTTAGGGATGTGGAGTGGGAGTCCTGGGACATGGTGAGGGATCTATAGCAGGCTACAACCTGGATTGCAGTTTTACCCAGTGTTAGTTGCACCTGAAGTATCTCTGATGCGTTATGTTGGGCTACTAGTCTGGAGGTGTGCATATCCTTTATGAATATGGAGACACCACTGCCTTTAGTGCTTCGGTCCAGGTTAGGATGCTACTCAGAGCAAGGGTCAATCCTGCCTGAGATACAAGATCAGACAGCTTCTCTATGTCTCTTTTCATGTAGTCCAGGGAGGTACATCTCAAGTCATTCACACCAACATGGACAATGACAGAGTCATATTTGTACCTGTTGTGGAGTGACCTAAGTGCGTGCAATATGTGGTGGATCCTGGCACCCAACAAGCAGTTGACCATAACTTTCTCCTTATTCAACCTAGTGAGTGGTACATCAGTGTGCTTTACTATTGAGTCACCTATGACTAGTGTATTGGGTAAGTTGATTTGCCTTATGGGCTTTGGTTGAGTGGCACACTGTTTATGTGAGCTATGTGTCTCATGGTTTGTGCTGGGATGTGGTGGTTGTTTGTGTTTCTGCCTGGCAGTTCTCTGTTGTTTGGGCAGATTTTTATTGAGAGCCTCAGCAAAGGTAGGTGTGTGTTTTATGTTACAATGTGAGGGTTGTGGTGGTGTATGTTCTGGAGGGCTATGTGTTGAATGTGGTGCAGTGCAGGTGTTATCCTTCTCCTCTTGACTGGCTAATCCAGTCTTGGCTGGAGAGTGCTTGGCTTCCAGTTTGTCTATATATGTGCATCTCTCACAAGTCATAGTGTTAGGAGGTAAGAGGAGAGGGCTGTCTGTGTACATGAGGCAGTTGCTACACTGCCTCAGGATGCCCATGTTCGCCAGGTTTACAGGAAAAAGCACAGGGAACTGACCTTTAGACATGCCTGGATACAAACTCACTATATTAAGTACTGAAGCCTTTTAAAGGAAAAATGTCACACTAAGTGTCTGAGTCTGTACAGAGCACTGTCAAACACTCAAGGGGAAACCAATACGTAGACGCTGAAAATTTAATGATGAAGTATTTAGGCAGATATTCTGAAGTTAGGAAGTAATCAAGCCGTACTTACTGAAAATAAAGAATTAGCTTGTCAAGAATGATGAAAAGAGGGGAGTCACATATATGGCTACTGTCTGGCTACTGCTAATGCTGGTCTCAGCATAGTTTCACTCTGTTGGGATACAATACTTTTTTGCTGCTTCGCTCACCAGAGGCAAAATGTTAGCACCAATCCCAAGAAGAGAAGCAGACCACAGCCTTTTTGGTGATCCACAGTCTTTTACCAGATGATGCAAGGGTCTGCAGGCTTGTAACCTCTTTCTAGCAGATGCCTCGAATAGCAACCAGACCAATCAGGTACGTTAAGCACAGATACTCACTCTCCAACCAGAAACGGTCAGGAATCAATGCACTATGCTCCTACTCTCACCAGGATCAGAATAAAGGGCACAGATTCCAAGCTGTCACTTATAAAGCTGCTATTAAGCTTTCTGGTGATCAGCAGTCTCCATGAAATAATGTAACTGCACTCCTTCTCTCACCAGGAGAAAACAGAAGCACTAATCCCAAGATGACTACTGAGAGGCAGAATGTGGGCTCTCCAATAACTGGTGGCTTGCAATAGATGCTTAAAGGTAAGATGAAAAAAATGGTTTATCCTAAACACTGCAGTGTGCACTAAAGGAGTTAGATGTGAAAGTAGGTAACTTAAGTTTTACCTGTCTAAAAAGTAAAGTTTTAGTGGAGAGTCATTATTTTTAAAACAGCAAGATAGATTGAAACGGGGTGGTCACTTTTTTATTCTGGTACTATGGAATACAATTGGATGGCCAGTAAATTTAAATAGCTGAAGGGGAGTGATTTCCCAAAATGATAATGTTGTACTTACTCACAGCAACCAGTAGAAGCAGAGAGGAAATGAGATATATGGTCAAATTAACATGAGGGGCAGGCAACTAGAAAGACAGTGGTGTTTAAGCACACATTAACCGGGTGGGAGGATGGGAAAAATTTCTGTCTGACTCACAAGAGACAGAGCTGTGGTGTCTTTTCAAGTTTTAATATGCAGTTAAAAGCAGAATACAAGTAAAACATAGTGTAAAGAAAACAAATCACAGTATACAAAATAGAAAAAGGTAATAAAGCAATACAGAATACAACAAATAAAAAGCAAACTAACCTTTCCCTCACAGCAAACTGTAGCAGAGTCTGGGTGAGCCCTTCCAGTCTCTTCTCTTTAACATTTTCACCAACACCCTCTATACAGCCACACAACAGACCACCCTAGTACACTATGCAGATGATTTCACTTTCATTTGCACATCTGACAACATGCCACCTCCAAAAGTTATTCAGGAAGATTTAACAGCCACTGAAACATGGCTTTGTAACTCACAACTTACACTCAACTCAAAAAGACAAACTACTATTTATAAAACAACATGCAACTTTTCCAAGTTTACCTTTTCCCTCTCATTAAAAAACAAATTATTAGGGATGGTAGTGGATGATAGGCTTACATCTGACATGTATATACAAGATTGCATAAGAAAAAATTCATCAAAACTATGGTTGCTTTTCTGAGCCAAAAACCTTCTCACCGACGCAATTAAAACTACACTTGCCACTACTTATCTCCTCCTCACACTTATTTATGGTGCCCCCATCCTTACTAACCTCCAAGCTTCACAAAAATTAAAACTTGAACAATGCTGTAACAAGGTTGCTAAATTTGCAGCAAATTCCTCTTTTAGAACCCAACACTGCTCCCATTTACAAAATAGAAATTAAATACTAGTACAAATGAATAATACAGTTAGTAATACAAATACAAAATACAATACAATTAAAAATATCATACATTTTGACAGTAAGTCACTTGTGCAGTACACATTGTGCAATGGATGTTATGTAACCAGACTAAGTAGATGCATTCTAAAAATACGTATGATTTGAATGTCTAACTTAGTGAAAATTACTAATCTAAGACAGTAAACAAGTAGGTTCTCGGAACAAGTTTTGTTAATATGCACACATTATGGAGAGAAGCCATAATAATAAATTACATTTTTCAGCCCTACTGAATATTGTCACATTGTAGAAAACTCACCATCATCTCAGCCCTTTACTGGTAGACTAATCTTTGTTCCCAAAATAAGGCATACACTTAGTGATTTTATGTATGCTGCTTGTGTTGGAAAACTCTGGAATAAGATCTCCTGCAAAATGATACTACCAGAGAAGATGACCTTTAAGACTGCAGTTAAAAAGCTGGTATTTTATTGGAATTTCAAATGTGGTGTTATTCTATTCAGTTCCTATTATATGATATTTATTGTCTGTTACTAACTAATAAAAGTATAACTGGAAATTTGTCATTCTGCCAATGGTTGATAACTTGAGTGCAAGTTGCCTGAAAAAGTTTAGCCAAAAGCATTTTCAGTGATTGTGAAGGATTCCCTTTTCTCCACAGTTGTACAACCCCAGAGTAGATATATTTAAATTTGGGAGGTGTGGGGGTGTGGCTCCCTGCACAATATTCACAAAAATGTACTTTTTTCAGTTTTGATACAATGACACATCTCTATACACACACACACACACACACACACACACACACACACACACACACACACACACACACACACACACACGCACAAGCACACACACAGACATTTAATGTTGACCTTATCACTTGGTTGTGGCTAAAAAATATTTCCTGAAGCATGACATTACCTGATTTATAACAAGATATAATTTAAATATAAATGTAGACTGATAAAAATCTCCTTTATATGATCTGATGGAATGGAGTGTTAAATGCACAACATTGCCATAAACTGGGTAGAAGTGTATACTGCAATACCTGATGTGTCTTACTCTGAAACTGACTGACTAAACAAATGTATGAACAATTAGTGCAGATGACTCAAGCTCTGAGCTGCTAATGAGCTGCTCGTCACACCCAGGGTACAGAGTTTGATTAATTACACCTTCATTTGCCTACTGTGTAACTCTGAGTAAGTCAGTTGACAAGACAGTGCTCCAGTGTCAGCCATGAAAAGGGACAATTTGCCCATTCAGCTTACCTGGTCAACACACAGGGAAAAGAAGTATCTGCATACAGTACAGGCAAGATGTGCATATTACTGTCTGTATAACAATATAGCTTGAATTAACATAATGTATTAATGAGCAATCTGTAAGGCTTTACAAAACAGACAAAGACCACTTTAGGCCTCCCTCAGCTGTTCACCTCTTCCGTAGAATCTGTTGTCATGTTCATGTGTCCCAGATGTGAGTAAATACATCCATGTTCTTTCTCCCTTTACTTCTCGTTCTAACAGACTGCACCTGAAAGGCCTTATCTGTGGTTGAGTCATGATAGTGTTAACCCACAACAAACCCCTCTTTTTCATCTTCCTACCTCACCCCGTTTGTCTTACAAAAGACTCTATCTGTGCTATCCCCTTAGCTTCGTCATCATGTTTGTGTGGTTTCAAACTGTTGTGCTGAATTCTCACTTTCAGTTCTGTCACATCCAAGCCATTTTTTCTAGTATTCCCTTTACAAGCATTGCTGTCTGTTTTTACACTTTTATTACATATCTCTTCTGCTTGGTTATCTTTATCTACTGCCTGCATCCCCCAACAATTACTTCTGTCTGTCTTCCTGAAGTTCTTTTGTGCCACCGTTACCCCACTGTCATGCTCCCAGCTGTGTCATCCCCATTTATCCCCACTGCTTTTTTATATTTATTCTAGCCTGCTGTGTCATGCCTTACTAATTCTAGTCCACCCTTACCTGTCTCACCATGTCTGAATTCATCCGCTGTTATCTTAGGAATGTATTAGCATATCACCATTTGTGATTTCTATGAACTCCCTAAAGATGCATGCATTCTCTGCCCTGATCTCTCTGTCACACACACACACACACACACACACACACACACACATGCAGGCACAATCTGGCTCCTCTACTTGTGATTGAGGTGATATTCCTTGAATGTTACATAACTGAAGAAAAAGATGTCAAGGAACAAAATATCAATCATTGTTAATGATTCCCTTGTTTTAGGAGATCTCTCCTGTTTTCAGGTGAGTGGGACTGTGGAGTTGGTATCCATGTGAACATAATCTGAAAAACAAAAGATGTTGTTATACTAGAAAAAAAAGCTGATTTTGTTTTTATATATGACAACACATAAACACAAATGTTCCTGTGAAAAAGTAAGCAGATAATGAAACTTACAACAGTTATATGGGTTTTTCTTTGAGTATCTGAGACCTGTTTAATTGGCAAGCAATTATTCAAACCCAAAACAAATAAAACCTCATGAGGTCAGTACTAAAAACAGCAAAAATCCCAAGGTCAGAAAATATAAAGACATGTTTTGCCCACTGCACTCCTCTGACATTGGGTCAAGCCCCAACACCCCACTTTATACATACATGTATATAAACAGTATATGTATGTGTGTGTATCTATGTATCTATCTATCTCTGTCAATAATATATGTCTGTATCTATCTATACATATATCTAGATCTGGCTCTATATATCTATATTGTCTGTATTCACCAAGTTTAGCCATCATTACAAGATGTCAGCCACCATTCAATGATGACACTAATTATTGATCAAAAAACAGTTGAAAACTATAGGATTGCCCAGTTACATAAATACATAAAAGGCGGTATGTCAACCAGAGAAAAAATAGCAGAGTGGCAATTAATAGGTTATTTGGATCATATATAAGAGAGAAATGTAGAATTTTGTTTTATAGTAATGAGGCAGAGTGAAGATATAGGAAAGAAGATAAAATAATTTGTGAAATACATAGAGAAGTAAATTGTAAATGAATTGTGAAATGGCACAGTAGTATCATTTAGGTGACAGTACTATCTTTACAATGAGAAAATAGGTGTGAGGTGTTAAGCAGAAGGTGGTTGTGCACTCTATGCACAAACTGGACTGCAGTTATGTGGTTTATGCATTAAATCCCATTTAGTGCAGGAAGTGCATATTGCTCTAATCATTTTAAAAGTTGTGATGAGTGTTAAAAATATGGTTGAAATAAGCCTCTGTTTTGTTTGTGACAAATATTTTGTTGTGCTAGTTTAGCACTGATAGTAAAAGTCCATTAGTACTACAACTATATGGTCATTTATTGTGCCTGTGGCCTGTGTCACAGAGGGACAGGTAAGGGTCAAGATGAGATCATAGAGTGTTTGCTTGCAGGCTGCATTTCTGAGGCATGGGCGGAGGACTGAGGCACTGATTTTCAAAGGATGCTAGGAGTGATAGTCAACTATCCAACATCTTCTTGTGAATATTACACAGGCACACTGGCTCCGTTTCTATTTACAAGATTACAATCTCACCATTACTCTGATTTGTAAGATTTAGGCTGGGGATTTTTACAGGATAAGGAGGTAAGAGAACTATCAAAATAAACTGAAAAGTTGCTATGCTAAACTCATAAGCACCACTATTGATCTAACTTGTTAAGTTAGTTTCTTCCCTCTCTCCTTCAGCAGACATAAGCAAGCCACTAATTTCATAGTCCTTCCACTCAGCTGCTGTTTGATTCCTGTTCACTGCAATCATTGACAGAAGCATTTTGTTTGCCCTATAAGGCTAGTACACTAAGGTAATAGAAGGGTAAGTGTCAAGAGTATGAAATGTGTTCCTCATCAGCCACCTTTATAATGTGCTCTAAAGAAATATATGTATGTCAGGTTTGATACCATAATATTGCACATTGTGAATGCTAGAAGCGTACATATTTATAACTGCTGTCATCTGTTTGCTTCTGCTTCTGTCAGCAGTTCACATTACACTGATGATCCTGAATCCTTTATGATACACAAGAAGTAAAAGCAATTCTAACCTATCCATATCTTGTTAAGATGAGAAACTTTAAAATTCTGGTATAAAACATATTGTTGGGAGCTCGCATAATATGTCAACTGGCATGGTTGCTGATACTTAACATAACAATCTTTAATGTAAGTGTATAACTTTTTTAAGACTATCCCTTACACTAGACACACTCTATTCATTTGATTCTATTTTTGGTCATTAAAAAATGAAAACATTACATTATATGATACATCTCATACTGTCTGAAGAAAACATTTTTGAAAACTTCAAAAACTGTTACATTGATGGCATATTCTGAATAAAAGATCTACACCACAGTTATGAGCCTTAGCTCTGTACTTTGTCTCCTACAAGTTAATGAGAGGTGATCTATGCCTGGCATACAAGGCATCGTCGGATTTAGCTCTGAATGACCCTTTTGTGCATCTGCAAAATAAACAGCAGAAGAACTACTAGATCACAGGATTTAAATTCTGCTGTGTCACTAACAAGACATGTTGGCGAAACAGATATGTGTATCAGAGGATTCCCATGATCTGGAATAGGCTCTCCATCCATGTGAAGCAGAGCCATCCCTAACCCCATTTAAGCATACCCTTGACCAATGGAATGGAGATTAGAAATTTACCTTGTGTCTGGCCTCCATGACTTTGATAGACAGAAGCAGACAGCAATGCCCAAAGTAATATATAACCCCCCATCAACTTAAGAAACTTCTCAACTAACATACCCCTTCCTAATAGATGCCCTGATACATTGGGACATAACTAGATTGGATTGCACAGCTAAGACTATAAAGGTCCTTTTGGTCGTTAGTCATACCTATGAACTTATGAGAACACAAAAGCTGCATGACTATGTTCAACAGATTTGAGAAAGGCTTACAAACTTAGCAGATGTGAACATATTTTGGGTTTACTCATGTTCAGCAATTTTCCAAAAAGGACAATTTATTTGCTGCAGTGTAAAATCAACCTTCATGATGAGATTGCACAGTAACAGTGGTGCAGGTCATGCACTCATGGTGTGGACTTCACTAAAAAGCTAATAAAAATTGGGGCCCATAATGTTAAGAAATTGCCATATTAGGGCTGTCTGTGGAAAGTCATTATAGCAAATAATGTCATAAACTTGTCCTTAAGCCAGCAGGATGAAAACACACTCACCGTTATATCACCCACCCTTCCATCCCACCATTGAAGGAAATGGTTTCTCAGAAATCATCCCCATCAACTAGAAGCATCTGTCTTCACACTTCAGAAGTATCACAAACTACAAAGAGTTTACGAAATTCACAAATATCTAGACACTGAATACAAATGTACATGCTATAAAGATTTGTTTAAGGATGTATCCTCTGTGAACGAATCCTCAAAGTCTCACCTTCAGACATGTAGCTGTCTATCTGAGTAATGTAACTCACTTTGTATATATGAATATAGTCACTGTCATAGTGATTGCTGCAGACAGCTACTTTGTTTCTTTTTGTAAAAGTAGACATTCATTGCTAAATATTTTACTTCAGTTTCTTCATACTGTTCTCTGCAGCTTGTTACTAATATAAAAACAAAATTGTCTTTGTAATATGAAGATTCTACCCCAGGGTTCAAAATCCATTTAACTTCCATGGTGAAGCAAAGGTATTCTTGTCACGCTACTAGGGAGTAAAGTTACTTGCTGTAGAATTTTCCAGCAGGTTAGGTCAAAGAAAGAAGCCTGGGGACAATTCATTCCAGATCAGTCCTTTATTCAGTGGAATTAGGCAGATGAGCGCTTAAGCCAAAATACCTTGCTCTCTTTAGGAGACTGATCCAGAATGAATTGTCTTCAGTTTTTTTTTTTTTTTATTTATTTGACTTTTGCTCCCTAGCAGTGAGACAAGAAGAATGCCTTTGCTTCGCCATGGAAACTAACATGGCACTGGTAACTAGAAGTGCCCAAAAGAAAATGATCCCACAGTGATATTTCTAATTAGAGCCGTGACTGGCTCCCACAGCCCTTACAGGTAACCATAGGATTTTTAGCTTTACTTCTGGATTGTTTCCTTCTCTGCCCACAAGCAAGTATGTTGCCAGCATATTAGTTATTAACATTCTTATGAGAGCATGGTATTTTGGCTTATTAATTCTGGGGGACCTGACAAAGTCATTAATTAATAAGTGCGCATGTGTGTGTGTGTGTGTGTGTGTGTGTGTGTGTGTGTGTGTGTGTGTGTGTGTGTGTGTGTACGTACTCAAGCATCCACTATGCTATCAAGTAAGCCATGGAAATCACATTGTTTTACAAGTGGACAACATCTTGACTGACTTAAAGACACTGAAAGCCCAATCTTCAAGCCCATAAGTAAGAAACAAAATTATGCTGGTGAGCCAGTAAAGAAAGTAAGTTCATCCAAAATTATGTATATGTACTCTATTACTAGCTTTAGTGTTAGACTTTTAGTATATGAGCAGCATATTTAATTGCATTACACACTTTGAATGTATGCATTTATTTTTGTCTAGAGTAACACTGATGTATAAATCTAACAGTTTAAGTTCCTAGTTTGTTTGGTGTGTCTGTGTGTGGGTGTGCGGTGTGTGGGTGTGTGTGTGTGCATGCGCACGCGCTTACACGTGAGTATGTTTGGTACACATACTGATAGATATTGTGCATGCCCATGTGCGTGCGTGTGTGTGTGTGTGTGTGTGTGTGTGATTGTATGTGTGTGCGTGTATTTTTGTTTATCTGTTTTCATATGTGCGTTGCTGAGGATGCCACTGTTAGTCAGCTTGGAGGCTGTTCCAGGAGGACTTCCTAGACTTGTCTATTGAAAAATGCAGTCTTCAAGCCTGTATTTAGTCCATTTAAAAAGAGAAAACGTAATATGAGCCTTTGACCATTAAAATGTTTAAATCCTTTTAAGCCAATGAATTAGGAAGTGTAGCCATGATGCAGATAATAACTTTGACCATCCGTTTTATAGGTATGTCTTGGTTTGAGGTGACCATAGAGTTCCTTGGCCATGCTCTGACTCCACACCATGGTCAGCGAAAGCAGTACGCTTCATGTCTAGGAAAAAAAAAACAGCAATTTTAGCACAACATATTTATATGTCCCTATCTTAATTAATATTATTCATTAATTTCACAACTAAGTGAAATTAAATACCATTCTCAGTCATAGCCAGGCCACAAGGGCAGGATAAATGTAATATATAGACACTTACCTCATCAAGCAGAAAGATTTTGGAAGCTGGAACAAAAATAGAGTACACAGGCAAACTGTACTGCTGTTATCCTGAGTGTATACATGTAAACATAGAATCTTTAAACAAACTGTGACCAAAGACCAGAAATGAACTCCTGGTTCAAAATCTGGGTAGGTGAGGTTTTAATCACTGTCACACTATGCTGCCCTAAACCCAACTTTGTAGTGCTGTACTTATTTTATGAAGATATTTCAACTATATCACTGCATGATACTTCAGGCCCTGTATCTGTATTGCTTTTTGCTAACTCTTTTTGGTGTAATCTCTGATAACGCACTGTAGCACTTAGGAATACAACAGATGTTCATGGAAACAGAAGTCTAACATCTAGTAAGCACCTTTCTTACAGTTGGTAGCTACAGAGTTGACATGAATTTACATTTGCATTCCTTGTTTTGACAGACAGTCCCTATATTTGCCAGTATTGGTTTACATCATCTGAGAAAGACAGCAGGGCAGCACATTGATGCATTCAGTACTATTGCTAACTCTGTGGCTTTGTTCCTGGCTGGGGTATTTTCTTTCTGTACTGAAAAGTACATGTAAGGTAGAGAAATTAAAAAAAAATAGCTTGTAATTTTCCTGAGACTGACAACTAATGGTATTTTTACTCCAGTAGTACCACCGTTTAACAGTTTTTAACTGTAATAAAACAGGTGTCAAACTGCAACATTTTAAAGCTGTTTGTCATTGCCATAATAGTTGATAGTTGTCAAGTGCAACATCTGAGTCCACTTTTTACTAAAAGAATTAGAGAGCTGATATTTAGTTTTCACAGCAGATTTTATATGAGTTTATAAAGACTATTCTCTGTTCTTTTTTTTTTTAATCAGATTTTATGCTGAAATATTGGCCTACTGTTTCTGAGGTTTAACCAGTCACATTAAAGCATTCTGGAAGGTAATCCTGTAAATGAATGTGTATGTGTGTGTGATACCTCTCAACCTGCAGACACTGAAAAACAGTGCAAAGGATCATGAAAAGCAGGTATATCCAGGCAAAAATCTGGGCATCTAGTTTGTGTAAAAATTGAGTACGAAATAGCACTTGACTCTTCCTGCTTCT
The DNA here is from genome assembly GCF_019279795.1 of Protopterus annectens. Taxonomy (NCBI): domain Eukaryota; kingdom Metazoa; phylum Chordata; order Ceratodontiformes; family Protopteridae; genus Protopterus; species Protopterus annectens. The sequence goes on along the minus strand of NC_056726.1, from coordinate 1,897,227,572 downwards.
AGTAGAAATGTGGGAAACTGCTCATAAACACGTTTAAAGACAGTGAGTGACAAAAATGATTGAAAAATATAAGCACGTTATCAAAGAGAGAGTGCAAAATCTGTAGACTTTAATTACAAAATTCTACCCCACCATTTTATTTATTTTTGTTCCTGAAATGGGAGATGTAGGTAATGAGTCCTCTTCCTTAAAATTATTGGTGCCATTAGTATGTTGGTCCTGTAGTGTGGATTTCTGTGCACTAGACAGCTTCAAAAGTCATGTGTGATGATGGGGGTTTAGAAAGTTTTGTGAAGAGGTAAATCAAACCTGAAAATAAGGACATACCATATCCAGTACAGGGTTAAACCAGGCCTGAAAATAGGCACACTCATTCAAAATAGGGACAATTCAGAGGTCTGGTGTGTGTATGTGTGTGCATGTGTATGCGTGTGCGCGCGCATGTGTGTGTGTGTGTGTCTGTGAATGTCTTGCAATGGGTTGGCATCATCCTAACCAGGAGTAGTTTGTGTCTTACTAAAGCAGACTGTGTCCTCCCTTCTGACTTTGAATAGATTACATCCAGCTCAACAGATTGGATGAAGGATGACTGCTGCAATTACTCGGGATATTTTGTGCTAGCTGACATGAATTATATTTTGTAAGAGTCTACTGTAAGGTTTAGAAATTCTGTTAATGTGCTAAAGCAATATAATCATGGAATTAGACAATTTGAACCATATTACCAAGTGGCTGTGTATTTTTCAGGTGCTTCACTCCTCAACTCAAGAGAAAATGTTTTTCTCCCCTAATTCAAACAGAAAAAAGTAATCTGATTTTTAAAAACAGAAAGTTTTTTTTTCTTGTTGTTCTTACAGAATAGTTGTAGCAAACTGCTTACTACAAATGTAATGAGTGACTTGCTATATTCATTCTGAATACCAGGAATGGGGATATGATGCCATAGTGCTTCAGCCCTGACTGCAGGTACGATACCGTCATTCAAAAACTGAACTACCATTGGTTAGCATATACTGATTTCAACCCCTAACGACTTTTGCCTGGAGTAGCTGTAACCTTCTCCCCTCCCTAGCTTCATAGAAATAGAACAGGAATATGGCTAGGGTGGGGCAAAGGGGACAGCTGCCCCGGGCACAGGGTGTTAGGGAGTGAAATCACTAAATCGATTTTGTGTTTGACAGGAACATACGGTTCTTCCCAAGAGGGAAAAGGATCAGTGCCAGATCAGAGAATGAAGCTTTTTTTGTTTAGGCATGACATGGATCTTGCAGTCCTCTGCACTGGAGAAGTGGCTGATTGGAGAACAGACCTTTTTTTTTTCTCCTTAACTTAATGTTTAAGGGCAGCTGATCAGGGAGAGGCACCAGGAGTCTGATGACTCAGCAATGGCTGTAAGATAGAGAATGGATAGATCGATAGTTTAAACTATCTACACTTTGTTGGTGTAGAATGAGAAAATCCTGACTACTGTCCATGTGACAAGAGTACAGTCAGTGTCTCAGGCAATGAGAGATTTGACACCAAGCAAGAAGAATGATGAGACATTGCCTGCTCACCTCTTTCTGGAGTAGAGGGAGAAATTGTATTTTATTTTTTTTATTTATTTAACATTCGTTGACTTGGTTAGTCTGACTAGGTAAAAACCCTTTTACATCAGAGGCCTGGGGAAAAAAGCTCCACAATTTGTACAAACAAATAGTATACAAGCTCAAGCATATAACTCCACAATTAGTACAAACAAACAGTATACTAGTTCAAACATATAGCTAATATAACATTTGAAGTGTACACATGAATAGTATAAATAGATCCTACTTGGAAACATTTGTGCATCAGAACTTATTTACAGGTGTATACCTCAGCAATTAGAGTGCCATAATAGCAGACACAAGAGTCTGGCAGTAGAAACAAATCCAGGCTATAGTCATTTGTACATCCGAAGTTATGAACAAGCATATACCAGCACACTTTGGGTGATACTTTAGCAGATATATGAGCCTAACAGTATCAGAAGTTGTAGAGAGAGCTTGAAAAAAGAGGAGAGTTTACACAGTGTTAGGAAAGGAGGAATGTGTGACTAGGTGAGTAGAGAACAAAGAGTAGAAGGTGCAGTTATTATAAGTCTAGTAGGAGTAGGGGGTGGAAATTCAGGGCAATAGGTAGACATGAGAGGAAAAGGAGGAGGCCAGAAGACAGGAAGGAAATAAGGGAGGTAGGAGCCTGTTAGGGTGGGTGGGTACAGTAACAGAGACAAGTATTGTACAGGAAGATGTTCTTCGTGTTTCACTGTTGCAGTCATCACACTTCGGTTGTCTGCCTTCAGGTAGCCCTCAGTTGGCCCAAATACCAGAGACTTAGTATTTCTACGTCGGTTGCTGTCACTCCAGAACTGACATCAGGTCATCAGGGGTATAAAAATAGGCAGCTGACACCATTACATCAGTCTTTCTTGCAGAGGAGCCCGAAGCAGAAGCAGTTCGCACGAGTGCCGGTCGGCCGCTACCTGAGTTTTTGTTTCCGAATTGAATCATCCTGAAGTCTTCTAAAGCTAAGTACCCCGTTGGGGATCCTTTTTTCTTGCTCTAACCGATGTCAGAAAAAGTTAACAATTGTCTCACCTGTGGAAAGCAAATACCACACCAAGATTTCCATTCTTACCGCGCCACCTGTTTAGGCCCAGAACACGATGTACTTCACTATCGGTTTTGTTCTTTGTTCAACGCCCAAACTATTCATCGTCGGGCCCTTATTGTCGCTAAATACTTTCACTCTCGATCTCCGTATTCTGAAATGGCTTTGGTAAGCCATCTGACTACCGATCTTCCGAAAAAACGTAAGGATGAAGACAGACCGCACAGGTCCAAAACTGCTGAGCATGCTTCCATTAAGTTAGTCGCCAGCTTGCTGGTACTCAGGCGCTTTTGCAGCCCCTGATGCCCGGTTAGATGGATTTGCAGGCTGCTACTGAGACCCGTTCAGAGTCCGGTATGCTGTGAGACTCTTCTTTGACTATGGAACCTGCGGATGTTTCTACCTTGGATGGGTCTGGGACCACTGTGCAGGCACCAGCTTCTGATGAAGTTCTTCGCACTATCAATATTTGGCACAAACCGATGACTTCTTTTGCGTCTTCAGTTCTGTCTAAACTAGCAAGTTTCTAAGGCCAAGAGTACGAGGTACGCCTAAAAAACTGGAGACCCAAACTTAAGCACCTGCTTCCTTGCCACAACATCAAATGCTTAAAATGGCAGAAGACCTGATTATGCTGATTAGGGGAGGCCAGCCTTCTCCTGCTAAGAAAATAAAAGACCTGTCCCCAGCAGCATTAACAGACCAAGAGTCCGATGACTCTGAGGTTTCTGAATATGAAGACATGCCTTTATCTGCTTATGAGGATTCAGATGCAGAGGAATTCATTCCCTCTGCTTCACCTCCAGAGGATTTTTCTTTTGGTGAAACCCTACATACTTTAAGAGAGCATTTCCACTGGGAATGCCAGGACTATCCTCAGTCTAAAAAGAGACTCAGAGAATTTCTACATTTGCCACAGCATCGACCTTTAGTCTGGATGTTGTGGATGATGTTTTTATGGAATCCAGCCTAACTCCTGATACTTTACACCCTGCTCCAAGGAAACCAGACAGGTACTACAGAGTCCCTGACTCTCACAAATGTCTTTTCAAAAATCCTACTGCTGACTCAGTGGTCATTTCCCAGGGGCCTAAAAGTATAAAAGCAACTACAGCTAAGAATCCCTCCCCTTTGGACAGGGATTTCCAAGCTTTAGACAGATGGGGTAAAAAAGTATACACCTCTGCAACTCTCACCATTAGGGGATTGAATTGCCAGTTTCACATGCTGAAATATCAGCACTATATTATGGAACTTATTAAGCAAAAATTAGCTACCTTTACAGACTGTGCAGAAAATAAAGAATTACAAGAGCGTATGCATTTTGCAAGCCAAGTCAGCAAGCATACTTTGAAATGTGGCTTTGATGCCCTAGAAGCATCTTGAAGGGCAGCAGTCACTGGTTCTGTACTGAGAAGGTGTGCTTGGCTTAAGGAGCAGACCTTGCCAGACCATGTCAAATCAAAATTAGTAGATGCCCGTTTGAACAAGGACAATCTGTTTGGCACCAAAGCAGAAGAGGTTCTAAAAAAGATGGAAGAAAAAAAGCTAAATTTATGCAGATAGTCAAAGATTTCTTGCAGGTGCAGCCTCCTAGATTCAGTAGGCATTGCCCCTCGAAACATTGGTCCTTTCCAGCCCCCTCAAGGCCATCTCAAACTAGACCCAGGGGAAACAGATCCCCCAGGCTACAGTCTCAGGGTATGCAGAGATCTAAGCAATGGAGTGCCTCCACTTCAAAAACAGGGAGTGCTAAGCCACCCCCTTACAGAAAGAATTCACTATGACTTCTCTATTCCACTCCTCACCTCTGCCTAACTGCTCGTGCCCCTAGGTGGAAAACTTGTCCATCATGCAAAAAACTGGACCTCCATCACCAAAGATCGATGGGTCTTCAACATTGTATTCCAGGTGTACAAATTTTACTTCCACTCACTGCCAACCCCAAAAGGGTTCCCAGACCTTCATCCATACCAGTGGGCAGAGGCACAAAACCAAGTTCATTCCCTGCTCCTCAAAAGGGAACTTCATCCTATTCCTGCAGAACAAATAGGTCAAGGGTTCTACACCAGACTTTTCCTGGTACCCAGAAAAGATGGCACTTGGCACCCATTCCTAGATCTTTCTACTCTAAACACCTTCCTTGTGGTACCAAAATTCAAAATGCTCACCCTTCAGCAGCTTCTTCCTATGCTGTCCAACGATGCCTGGTTAGCCACCCTAGACCTAAAGGAAGCCTATCTGCACATCCCTATCAGGGACTCATGAAAGGAAATACCTACATTTCAGGGCAGGATCTATGCATTATCAGTTCTCTGCACTTCCCTTTGGCTTATCCATTGCTCCCAGAGTATTCACAAAATGCCTGGCTGCAGTCATTGCTTATTGCAGACAGAGAAACATTCAAATGTACCTGTACTTGGATGATTGCCTGATTCAGGCAGACAGTCAGGAACAGCTGTTGCAGCACCTGACATTTGTAAAGAACCTTCTAACCTCCCTGGGGTACACTATCAATGAAAAGAAATCAAAACTAGTCCCCAGTCAAAAGATTGTATTCCTGGGAGCAAGCTTGGACACAGCACCCCAGATGGCATTCCTTACTCCAGGAAAACAAGCCAATCTGACAGGCTACTTCACTCAAATGGCCACTAGAACCCAGCTATCTGCAAGGAAAATCCTGCAGGCCATAGGGTTTATGGCCTCTTGCATCCTACTAATTCCGTATGCCAGACTGCATATGAAGAAACTCAATGGTACTTAAACAGTCTTTGGTGCCAACATTCTCAGGACCTGAAAACCATCATACCTATCATACCTTGTCTAAGGACAGAGTTTCTTTGATGAGCAGCAGCATGCAAACACAACAAGGGACTTCCCTTTACTCAACCCCATGCCACCCAGACCCCAATCACAGATGCATCAGACTATGCCTAGGTGGCACACATGGATGACAAGTGCATTCAGGGCCACTGGAGCCAAAGTCAAACGCATCTGCACATCAGCCAAAATGAGATGCTAGCTTCTCAGCATGCTCTGACAGCTTTCAGGTCCCTACTCTCACCTGGACCCCTGCTAATTAAAACAGACAACACCACAGTTATGTGGTACATCAACAAGCAAGGGGGAGCCCACTTTGCAGGCTAGCCATGGCCCTGTGGAACACAGCCTTGGACATGCAGATTCATCTGCAAGCTCAATTCCTGCCAGGCAAATAAAACTCTCTGGCAGACGACTTAAGCAGAAATCTCCTATACCCACATGAGTGGCAATTAGACACCAGCACCTTCAGTATTCTAATCCAGAAATGGGGGATCCCAGAAGTGGACCTCTTTGCCTCCCCCTGCAATCACCAGATCAGCAAATTCTGCACCAGGGCACCTCACAGTACGGCCTGGAAAGTGGATGCCCTATCCTTCCAGTGGGAAAACCTCTCAATCTATGCATTCACCCCTCTGCCTCTTCTCTTAAGGATATTACTCAAGATAAGACAGGACAGACCAAGGACAATCCTGATTGCCCCAGAATGGCCATGCCAGCACTGGTACCCACTACTGCGCAGCCTGTCACCGGTGCCACCCTGGCACCTACCCAAATCCCAACCCTCCTCACTCAGCAGGGGGGACAAATTTTGCATCCACAACTGCAAACCATGAATCTTGCAGCCTGGCTTATTCCTTAAATTCTCCCCCAGTGACCAGCCTAAGATGGACGTCATTCTTGAAGCCAGAAGACCCAGTACAAAGGAAATCCTATGCTGATAAGTGGAAAAGGTATTGTTCCTGGACTCAGTCTAAAGTAGAGGACACATCACTGCCCTCCTTACTTCTAATCCTGGATTACCTAGCAGACCTACTCCACAGAGGCCTATCCTTCTCCTCCATTAAGATACATGCCTCTGTCATTTCGGTTCATTACAACACTGAGCCACCTCTCTTCTCTCACCCTTTTATCAAACAGTTCCTGAGAGGGGCAAACAACTTAAGGCCACCAAGGAGAGCACCCACCCCTGCTTGGGACCTAAACTTTGTACTGGAAAAGCTCATGCTCCCCCACTTTGAGCCTGCAACATCAGCAGAATTAAAATTCCTCTCTTGGAAAACAGCTTTGCTTCCGGCCATCACTTCAGCTAGAAGAGTGTCGGAGCTACAAGCACTTATGGCTGTGGAAACCTTCATTATTTTCCATGCTGACAGGGTTTTCCTCAGGACTAACCCTTCCTTTATGCCTAAAGTGGTGTCCAGTGTGGCTCTCAACCAATTCATACATTTGCCTATCTTCTTCTCTAACCATCAAAATAAAGGGGAAAGAATCCTGCACTCCTTGGATGTGCACAGACAGCACAGATTCTACCTTGATAGGACTAAACACCTCAAGAAATCTGACCAGTTACTAATCAGCTTTGCACCAGGGGAAGAGGGAAAGGCCATTTCAAAACAAACAATTTCCAAATGGATGGCACACTGCATCCATTTCTGCTACAAGCACCATGGGATACCAACCCCTCAGGGGGTCAGAATACATTCCATTAGGGCAACTTCTATCTCTACAGCATTCTTCAGGGGAGTCCCTACCAGGGACATCCTGGAAGCTGCTACCTGGATTTCTGAACACACCTTCACCAAGCATTACCACCTGCCTATCTTTTCCAAATCTAGGGTGAGTTTTGCAACAGCAGTCTTGCAGGGCATACTAGCCAGCCCCAACTCTTCTTGACTGCCTCCACCCTTTCTTCAGCTTTGGGAATCTACCCAAGTGTGATGACTGCAGCAGTGAAACACGAAGAACATAGTACAGTTGTGTACACTTACCATAAATGTACATGTTTGAGTGTATTCACTTTTGCAGTCCTGGTTTCCCTCCCTCCAGCACCCTTCTCTCTCTCTCTCTCTCCTCTCTATGTCTATTACTCAGCCCTTTCAGAGGAATTGGTATTGGTATTTACTTTTTACAGGTGGTGTTTTCCCCACCATAACTTAGCTCTCTATTTGGGGGGGGGGGGCTACTGACATTTGGGGCAAGAATAACAGATGTAATGATCTGACATCAGTCCTGGAGTGACAGCAACTGACACAGAAATACTAAGTCTCTGATATTCAGTCAGACTGACAGCTACCTGCAGGCAGATAACACAAGTGTGATGACTGCAACAGTGAATACATTCGAACATCTACATTTATGGTAAGTGTACACAACTGTACTTTTTTGAGAGTAGTCGTAAAACTCTGACGGTGAGTGATGTTTCTGATGTGTAGTGGAAGTTTATTCCAGGCTTGGGCAGGAGAGTAGCTGTACACATTTTGCCCAGTTTTCCTTTTAGGTTTGTAGATTGAGATGAGGTTTTGTTCAGAATTTCAGAGAAATCTGGGGGGGTGTAGTAGGAGATAAGAGAGGCCAGGTCAGGGCAAGAGGAGAGCTGGTACAGAATGAAATGTATGATCAGAAGCTGAGAGAGGAGAAGTTGGTGGGGGAATTCTAGCTACTTTAGGCTTTTGAGAGCAAAGCAGTGGTGGTACTGGTAGGTTTGACCTGCAGCAAATCTAGCAATTTTGATTTAAGTAGATTCTAGTTTAGACAGGAGAGAGGATTGTAGGTTTGTGAGGATTTGCAACCCATAAAAGAGTCTTGGAAGGAGGTAAACATGAGATAAAGAGATTTTGGAAGTAGTGGTGAGAAATATTTTATTACGATAGAGAAGTCTTAGTTTTGGTGAGTTTTCTTTAATTTTATAGGTGATCTGTAGATCAAATTTGAGTTGTTCTTCTATGATGACCCCCAGAAGATTAGTTTGAGACTCGACTAAGGTAAGTGTATTGTTGAGCGAAGAGATAGAAAAGGAAGATTTGAGATGGGTCATGATTTTGGGGGTGAAAATCAGGAGCTTATTTTTCTTGGGGTTAAGAATCAGCTGATTCTGGGTGAGTCAGTTTTCGATTGTTAGTAATGATTTTTGTGTGAGAGTAGTAAGTTCAGAGAGGGAGTCAGCTATGGTAATGACAGTAGAATCATTGGTGTATTGTACAAGAGATGACTGAGGACAGGAGGTATGCAACTGATTAGTAAAAATGTTGAATAGAAGAGGGCCTAGGATAGACATTTGGGCTGCTCCCATTGTGATAGGTAAGGCAGGTGATTTAGTGGAGAGCCATCTAACAGACTGTTGTTGGTCTGAGAATAACTTGAAAACCAGGAGATGGTAGATGGGGCCAGACTGAGATCAGAGGGTTTAGACAGCAGGAGTCAGTGGGACACAGTATTGAGGGCTTTAGAAAGGTGGAGGAATACGGTAGAACTGAGTTTGTTAATGTCCTGAGCTAGGGATATAGTGTTAATGAAAGAAGGAGTGGTGGAGGTGCTGTGTTTTGGATGAAAGCTATGTTGTTTAGGGGTGAGTAGGTTTTTTTTGTAGGGGGTGGTGTACGATTTGTTTATGGACACATTTCTCTAAAATTTTGAAGAAAGGTGAAAGAATAGCAATAGGTTTAAAGCTGGCAAACTCAGAAGAGTTTCCACCCTTGTGAATAGGAATGGTGTAATTTTTTTTCCAGATTGTGGGGACTTTAGCTTCTGTGCGAGAATGATTATTGAGAATAGAAATGGGAAGTGCTAGTGAGTTTGCAGCCTTATAGAGCAAGAGTGGAGGGAGATTGTCCATAGAGGAAGAGCAGGGCTTTAGCATGTGAAGCAAGGATTTGATGTAGTTGGTAGATGCAGTTGTCCAGTGAGAAGGCAGGAGAGGGGTTGGGGGAAGTTGGTGGACTTGGGACAGGTGACATTATTGCTAGAATATGAGTGAGGAGATAGTTTACTGATGGCTTCAGTGAAGTAGGTATTGAAATTATTAGCTATTTCTTGAGGGAAGTTGTTACTACTAGGATTAGGGGATGTGGGGTTACTTGGGCCCAGAATCTGGTTGATGGAGTTCCAAAATTTGTTAGGGTTTGATGAGGAAGAGGGTGGGGATTTTTGTAGAAGTTTTTCTCTTCATTAGTGATGTGTTTCTTTGTTAGGTTGTGGAGTTCTTTGTAGTGTTGGAGGTGAGTGGGGAGTTTAGTTTTGGACCATATTTTCCAAGCTTTATCTCTTCTGAACATTAGAGTGCAAGTGGTTTTAGGAAGCCAAGGAGATATGAGGGATTTCACTCTAACTGTGCGAAGGGGAGCGAGGGAGTTGAGAATGTTGAGAAATATAGAATTAAATTTAAGAATAGCATCATCAAGAGGTAGATGATAGAGGAAGGACCATTTGATGACTGAGAGATGGTTGTTGAGGATGTCAGGTTGAAAATGTGTTAGTTTACGACAATCTATGTACCTATGAGAGCAGTTTAGATGGAGGGAATATCTGAGAACCTTGACTGGGCAATGATCACTGACAGAGTCAGGGAGAGTTTCAGGGGAGTGATATTTTTGAGGATTTGGGAGAAGTATCCAGTCCAGAATGGAAGAGGAGTTAGTGGGTTTACTAGTGTAAGTGGGAGAGGAGATTAGCTGAGAGAAACCATATAGATTTATATATGTGCTTGGGTTGTCAGTGGAAAAGGATAGCCAGTTGATGTTTACATCTCCCAATATAACAGTCTTGCTAAGTGAGTGTTGAGAAAGCCAGGAAAGGGTATTTTCTAGTGTGGGGATATTATCCCCTGAGGATATGTAGGTAGCAGCAATAGTGAAGGAGTTGTGTTCATTGATTTTTCAGTTGGCAAGCAGTAGTTCTGCTGATGTTTGTATGGAGGTGGGAGTATCTAGAGGGATTACTGTTAAGTGGATGGAAAACATGATGGCAACTCCCCCACCCTTTCTCTTGTTATGGTCCAGATGCAGGATATTATAACCTGGGAGTAGGAAGTCTTTGTCAGGGGATGTGGGATTTGAGCCAGGTTTTAGTGAGAGTGATTATGTCTGGGGAGTATTGGGTGGGCTAGATGTGGAATTCACTAACTTTGTTAAGTAGGCTTCTAATGTTGAGGGGGAAAAAAAAGAGTTGTTTTTTTGGAAAAATGAATATGTGGAATAATAGAGTTAGTGAGTTTAGTGTAGGAATAGGAAGGGTAGTGAGGTCCAGGGTTGGGATGTATCTCGCCAGATAGTAATAGACAGGAGAGTGTAGGTAAAGAGTTGTGTGCTGAGTAGAGATAGAGGTGTTTTGTGACTTTATATTTGGTGTACACGGTGGTGTAGTGTGGAAGTCTGATTTTGAGAAGGAGTAGTTTTGTGGCAGGGGTAGATTACATGGTTGGAAATGAATATAAGGATTGTGAAGTGTAAGTAGGCAAGATGGATATAGGGGAGTAATGAGGGGTGTAAGAATAGTGTGGTAGGTGGAAAGGTTGTATAGGGGAGTGAGAGTGGCAATAGTGTAGAAAGATACCCAAAAATGCAACTTTAAGTTAAAATCCCCATTGGAAAACAAGGATTACTGTAGGCCATTTGCCTTCAGGAGATACGTTGTTTGAGGAAATGCCCCGGAGAGAAACAGGTGACATGGGTTTTACAGACACCGTCTGCAAATCATCACTTGGGATGATGTGAACATACACACTGAGGAACTAGTTAGGGCTTAAGGGAAAAAAAAACTCTCAAGTCCCTAATCAGATGCCAACACTGTTTCTGATGTTGGATTCTTGTATGAATGAATGTATAGCATAGTTCTTGCCTGCCAAGTGAACAAAGGGGTCACTTGGTCAGAGAGGGTTAAGGCGTAATGGTTTCTGAAGGGTCAGGGGAGCAATAAGAAAGCATAAGAAAAGAAAAGATGCATGCATCACTTTTTGCTTCATTTTAAATCTCTTTCTTTCTCTTAGACTTAAAAGCATATAGACTGCCAGGCAGCTTAGTACATTGGAAAACAAGTTATTCTCAATACAGTTAATAAAATGCATACTTTAAACACCTTCCTGTTCCCTCTAATTTCTGTTATTTAAGTAACTGTTGCAAGCAGCTCAGCTGATCATGTGCTGCTGGCAATAAGCATTTCCACTTTTCAGAAAGGGCGCTGTTTGAAAATGATTTAATTATACTTTTCAGTGATTGCTACTTAAATATTAAAAAGTACATTCAGGCACACAATTTGCCTGATGGTTATTTGTTCTGTTAGCTAATTCAATCCTGTACAATTAATGAGTTGCTAGTTTCTGTAAAGAAAATCTGTTTCCCCTTTGGAATTTTCTGGTTTATAATAGAAACTTGAGTAAAAGAAATTAAACATCTTTCACAAAAAATGAAATCCTCTTGTAGTTGTTTTACAGTTCAATGTATATTTCTTAAACAGAGATATTTAGGATTTTTTTTCTTTTCCATTAATATTATTTGTGACATGAAAATTTCAGCCAAGCATCGTCCAATCATTCATAAAAGCAAGAAATGTCTGAAGTCTTTCTTATGTTAACATTTATTGCTTTTTCACATACAGTGATAGTGTTTTAAATATCAGACAGAATCGAGTGAAAACTGCATCACATGTACATCTGTCACATTTGTTAGTGTTGAAGTTGGCTGGTAGTTTATAATGTAAAAGACTATGGACTTGAGGCAAAACCTTGAAAAGAGGCAATGAAGAAACAATACGTGTATCTTGTTAACAAACACATAAAAATGAATGTATTGATTTGGAATTATATAACCCTTACAATCAAAATGTTAACTACAGTTCATTGAAAACAGGAGAGATAATGCAGGTACAGAAATTAGTTTTCTGCATTTGTTTACAAAAATTACATCGCAGTATATGGCGTTGAACATCAAGTGCATATTTTATTCAGTCTATTCCAAGACTGTTCCAAAAACTGCAAGAGCAACATTTTCAAAAGATGGATGCAAAGCTTGTACTCAAGGGGCAGTTGTGTATCATAGGATCATAAAATCATTTGAAGTTACTAGGCTATTAGCCCTGAGGCCCTTACAAACCTAGCCAAGAATTAGCACATGCTCCAACAAGTCAGCACCAGATGCTCCTGTCTATCAGGGATGCAGGTGGAATCCCAGCGGTATATTTTCTGTTTCCCATCCATTTATCCAGGTTGCACTTAAAAAGGTTAATGAGGTATTCTGCTTTACGTGGAGAAGGAGTCTATTCCACAGATGGAAGAGTCTCTGGGATACAAATCTGTCCTGCCAACAAGTCCTATTGATGTCACAGACCAGGTTGAGGTTGCACGTGCGGGTTATTCGAGTGGAGCTTGACTTGTGGAAATGCAGCAGTCCCATCAAGGCAGAGTCTGAGATTGCTTTGTATGCCAGACAGATGTCACTTTTGAGGAGTCTGTATGAGACTGAGTAGAGGGACAGGGCTTTTAGCCTATCTGTGTAGGGTAGATGTTTGAAGCCCTGGATTTTCCTGATGGGGAATCTCTGTGGTCTCTCCAGCTGCTACATGTGCTTTGTGAGGTACATGCAGAAAGGGGTGTTATACTCAATAATGGGTATTATAAAGGAATGTTATGACCTTCTTGTCCCTGGATGAGATACCCTTCTTAATAAGGTGGACCCTATAAAAAGCTTTCCATATAACAGAGGCAATATGGTGGGCAAAAGTCAGTTTGCTATCAACCTTGTTGACCAAGTCCCTCATGACTAATTATGTGCTTAGGGCCTTGTTATTAATGTGCTAATTTGTGGGGACATCATTTGCCATTTTGTGTCCCTCAAAAAAAAAAAAAGAAAAAAGTTAGATATGCATCAGTATGGTGGGATGAGCTGTTGACATCTACTAAGTAATGCTCATCACAGATATTAACTATTTGTTTTAATAATGCAAGCTAATGTTTTCTGAATGAAGGTCATTTGTGGTAAAAATTGAATGAGGACTGTGTAGTTTTCTCTGTAGGTGTAATCTGTGCATCAAGCTCAAATGAGCATGATGCCTTGATTTTACCGCCCCACCCCCCAACACACACAGGATTCATACCAAAGTGTTTTGCAATTATTTTTTGTTGTAGAATTTCTACGGCCTAGAGATTGTGCCAGTGACTTTCCCATCTTGCACTGTGTTATAGAGAAATCATACATTAGCTCTGAATACTGTTATTGTCCACAAGACTTTCTTAACAAAGTAGGATGAGAGGTTTATTTTTGTTACAATTTTACTAAAGCCTAAGAGAAGCTTTTTCTTTACCTAGTAATTCCTCTGATTCAGGTTTTCATTTCTGATTCAAACATCTCATTTTGTGAAACCCAGGGGGTGGACCACTCAATATATGAAACAAAGCAATGGCAAGTATTCATTCCTTAAAGCGTGATGCCAGAAATGCTTTAGAATGTTCTTTCTTTATAATTTCAGCAGCACATCTTACTCAGTATTTTTTTCAGAGCTGTCTTTATTTTAGCAGAACCCCTCAAAAAGTAAGTAAAGGACTGTTCCTTGTGGTTTAAATCAAATGCAGTTTGAGTATACTTTTCATATTGCTGAAGTTTACAAAATCACCCTTTTGTTTCTATAAGCACAAAAACGCACACACACACACACACACACACACACACGCACACACACACACACACACACACACACACACACACACACACACACACACATGCACGTGTGCACACACATACACAAACACACACACACGCACACACACACAAACCCACACACACACACACACACACACACACACACACACACACACACACACACACACACTTGAGTATTCTGGTTTGGCCACCATTCAGAAACAGTGTGTATTACTCTGGAATGATTTTTCCAATTTTGATAAGCAAAGATGTGGAACCAATGACTTTTGTCTAGGTTGTTTTGCATTTTTTCACTATCCTGGGGAGAACGTTTTAAAAAAGTATGTAAATGAGCTAAGGAGCCTGCATAATAACCTGAAGTGCAGGCACTTTTTTTGAAGCATGTCTCTGAGCAAGACATATTCATTTTTCATTTTCCTTGATTGCCTGCAGAAAAACTTTTGATACATTTTATACCTGAACAAGTTAAAAAGAAACTGATAGGATAATATTAGTTTACAGCTAGTTTTTCATATTTGAAATACCCAGTAATTTAGCCAGCTTGAAGCATTTTCTTAAAAATATCCTCTTGGTTATCAGGGTTTTTAATTACTGATGGGGGAGTGCATTGACAACTTATCAATTCTTCTCACAACCCAAAGATTTGCCATGCTATAGCTGAAGTGGCAGTCTTCCAAATTACTCATAGGTGTGCATGCCATAAATGAATAAGAGTATGTGTGCCCCATGACAAACTCATCCTAGATAGGATACCAGAACCCCCCCCCATACACACAGGTATACTCACATGGGTATATCCACACGTAGATGCATGCATGCACACATAAGTGTATATATGTACATAGGCGCGCGCGCACACACACACACACACACACACACACACACACACATACAGATGTACACACATGTACACAAAAAAATGTAAAGATGTCTTTGTGATGAAGGCAGAAATCAAAGCACTTGGTGAAAACCCATGTAGATACAGTAGGAATGGTGGACGGACTGCACAAAGAAGACATCCCAGATGACTTCCAGAGAATTGAATTCTCTGAGGCTGCAGAACTGTTCACTGACCACAATGCTGTCTACCCTAAATATCCTACAGTGATTAAAATGATTTTCAGTAGGTTCTGTCATCAGAAAACTGAAACTGGAACTCTGGCTTTGCATATATAAAAGTTACAGTACACTGTCATGTGTCCTCTGTCAGTTAATGAACTTGCTTTAGTTATTTGTTTCCACAGACAAAGTTTTCTCATAATATGCTAAAAAATGCAGAAGTGTCAGGATTACACAGACAAAAAATACTCATAATATGCTAAAAAGACAAAGACAAGTATCAAGTGTGCATAATGTATATTCAAAATATGCTAAAAAAGCAAATGTATCAGGCTTCCATATTCACAGTATACATATGATATGCCAAGAAACCAAAAGTGTTAAGCTTCCACAGACAAAGCATACACATAACATGCTTTAAAAAAGTATCAGGTTTCCAAAAAGTACACTCCAAATAGGTTAAAAAGAAAAATAATCAGGCATTCACAGTTAAAGTATGCTCATAATATGCAAAAAAAGCAAATGTATCAGGCTTCTGCATTCTAAGTATACTCATGATATGCCAAGGCTTCTACAGACAATGTATAATCATGACATGCAGAAAAAACAAAACTATCAGGTTTCCACAGACATTTACTTATGTTGTTGTTTGTCTTTTCAGCTTTTCCCGGTTAGGGGTCGCCACAGTGGAACTCCGGTCCGCTAATAATTGGCAGTCGATTTTTAAGGTGCTGAGTTGCCAGCCCGACGCCCAACCTTCAGCGAAGACACGCCCATTCACGCATGTCTTTCGGAGGCCACTCGACCGCGGGGTGGACATGCAGACTCCGAACAGAAGGCACTTCAGCCGAGAATCGAACAGGAGAACCTCTTGCTGTACAGACATTTACTTATAATATGCTAAAAAATCTAAATCATCAGTCTTCACCAAAGTATACTCATAATATGACAACATAAATAAAAGTCTCTAGCTTCCACAGACAAATTTTAGTCGCAATTTCGTAAAAATGCAAAACATATCAACAAAGTCTACTCGTGATATGCTAAAAAAACTAGAGCATCAGATTTCCCAATTGAAATGAAAGTCACAGACTTTCACAGACAAAGTATACTTGTGATATACTAAAACATATGGTTACAGCTTCTAGAACATTAACTTGCAGAGAATGTAAATTTCGGATTTTACCTTAATTTTCTACACTGTGCTTTGTGAAGATATAACTTAAGTCCTAATCTTGTCGATAATATAGAGGATTATGAGTGGTTTGCTGATGCTATCCATGTTAATATGTGGTTGAGACATGTATACCAAGGAATTCATCTAGGTGAATCTTAGCATCCATTTCGAGAACTCATAGTATTATGTTTGCATCGGCTAGCCACTCATAACTCTTTATAATGCATGGAGCTTTATCTGCCCCATGGTACAATTTACAGTGAAAATAAAAAAAAAATGCTGAGTGTTTTATCACCTTTCAAAGTCATAATACACTTAGTGCACTTTCAGAAAGGTAATGTATCACAGTCCCTTATGTTTACACTCACCTTCCATGGCTTTCAACTGTCCAGATTTTCACAGAATGTCCAGATTTTTGCCTCATATGTTCAAAACAAGAACAAAACCACAATTAGCACTGTTCGTAGTGATACGCCTTCGTGTCTTTGGGAATTGAACTCTACAACGGCACCACACCAGTCCAGTACACCTTCTGTCATATAAACGAATTCATGAGTTGAAAATATAAAAAAAAAATTTATTGAAACCAAAAACGCCAAAACTGGTTAATTAAGTGCTTTTCACTTGATAACAACAAGCTTCATCAGAACACCATAATGAATTAAACAACTGTTTAAATAACATTTTTGGCACCAATTTGATTAGCATTCCATCTAGTTAGTTATTTATTTACTCACATTTTTATAAATGTTTTATCCTTGTTATAGCTTTTTTAGTAGTAAACATTGTTATAAGTGTGTATTTCTTTAAATTCTTCAGAATTCTAATTGAATTGGCACCAGAAATGTTATTTAAACAGTTGTTTAATTCATTATGGTGTTCTGATGAAGCTTGTTGTTATCAAATGAAAGCGCTTAACCAGTTTTGGTGTTTTTGGTTACAATAAATTCTTCTTTTTTATATTTTCAACTCGTGAATTCGTTTATATGACAGAAGGTGTACTGGACTGGTGTGGTGCCGTTGTAGAGTTGAATTCCCAAAGACACGGAGGCGTATCACTATGAACAGTGCTAATTGTGGTTTTGTTCTTGTTTTGGGCTTCTTGGTTGTTGCACTGTTCATTGATTTGGCGTTCTGCCTCATATGCTGGGTGTGTTCCTCATGAAGTCAGTGGTTTTCAGACAAATTACTGAGGACTGGAAACACTAAATAATCGCATATATTTAGGCTTAGGACATTGTATCCTTTAGAAAATCAGGCATGTGCTCATTCTGTTATTGTAGTAACTTTTTAGGTTTAAAACTGGAAGCCAGGGTTATGTTATTGATGGACAGCAAGCAGAAACAAATATTTTATTCTGTTGCCGTCATTTGTATGGAAAGATTTTACTGGGTAGCATGAGACCTGACCTTAACAACTTTAGTAGGGGGTGCTTAACATTTGTTAAGGTCTGGTCTCATGCCTCTCTATGGTTAATTGATTTGTCTTTTTCTGAAGATCGGAACATAATCAGTGCATTCCATGCACTACTGTTTTTTAAGTTTATCAGCATAAAAGTATTGGCAATTACAAAATACTGAATACACAACATGCTGTGATGAGTGCATAGCAGAATCAAGAAATCCATATCTTATTTTTTGCTACTAGAATGAAAATTCTACATTTAGCAGTAAAGAATGTAGGCTAATCTGACAGAAGAAATGGAGTGACAGCTTGGACTGAGCTTGTGTAAAGGGAAATAGGTTTAAATAAACATGTTTCTGGTAAATTACTTCTAAATATCACCTGTCTGCTGTACTGCTAAGAGGGACATTTAAAATGCATGACTGCCTTTAGTATCAATTATGATTGGTTATTGTATATGTTTAATGTATTTTAGGTTTTAGTTTTAGTCTTTAAATATACACATTGATTTGCACCCTATTATCCAATTGTCATTGCAAAGTTTTATTAACATTTAATCTGAATTTTATGGACGTCAGTAATTTGGACTAAGTTCTACAAAAGTATGTATGTTAGGAATGCTTAAAGTGAAGTTTTCTTTTTAGAAAGAAAGATTTCATGAGGGCCAACGCTTGTTTGAAGTGTTATTAATGTGTTGTCCTCAGTATTATGGAACTTTATTTAAGTATTTGTTTCTTGTGTTGTTTTTATTCTACAAATCACTACAACTCATCATTTAGGCTACATTTGCAAGCAGTACCGCTTTCTTTATGTTCACCTGGGTTCACTCTTTGATGACAAAATTTTCATGCATAGCTCAGAAGATGCACCTAAACTTTACCTGCATGAATTGGATAAAGTACTTGGATCATTTTTTTCATTACTCCTTAAAGGAAAAGATATGAAGTGTATGCATTCAACATTCACCGTGCTTAGTGGAATGAAACTTGACTGTATTCACAGTGGTATCCTTCCTGGTTTGTCAACATCTTTCTCTGTTTCGATGAGACCCTTCTCTATTTGAGTAACACTCTTACCCATGGGGATGGCACCTTTATCCATTTGGATGGTACACCTGACATAAGTCTGTAGGGCTTTCTGCTACTCAAACCTATACTTTTTGGAGCAGTAAACATTTTGTACCACAGGTAAACTGTAAAAAAAACAAAAACAAGTTTATTTATCTTATAATGCAAATTAACACAGCAGTGCCACTGCTTAAAATTCTTTTGCTTTGACTCAAAATGCTCATAAAAATAGATTGTACATTTTTATACTAGGCAATTATGTCAGTCTTGGTTGCATTTAGTCCCCTCAACCAAAACAGACAAGTAGAATCAAATTAGAGCTAGATACATTCCTGTATACATGCATGGATCTTATTCAAGTGCATGGTTACACAGCTGTCAAAGCAGTGATCTAATGCATTGTTTCATCAGGGCACTGCCATTTAGTTATGGTTTTGTGGTTTGGCAGGATTTTTTTTTCTTTCACCACTATTAAGCAGTCATAAACATGGCATAATTAGAGATTCAGGGCTGAGTGTCACAGTCACTGCAAAAAACATGGTGTCAATGTGTTATGTGTTTTGTTTGTGAGGGTGCACTTACATGTAGCCAAGGGTTTTTCTTTTTCCACTTTTCTGCAGTTTTTGTTTAAGTAAATTTACAGATGAATGGCAGTTGGAGGTGCAGGACTGTTCCTGCCTGCAGAGGGATGTTATTTTATTTATTTCTTTTTTTACATTACTTTTGTATGTATTTCAGTTTTATAGATTTGTTGGGTCTAAATCAATTGGTTTTGACAGATGGACTTAATATATATGAAGTCCTGACAAGGGCAAAAGCACTCATCTCTTAAACCATGGGTCAAACAAGAATACTAGCTTGCATCCTGTTCTCATTTTGAATAGGAATGCAAACTGTTCTTTGACATGGATGTTGCATGATAAGTTATGACAACAGTATTTTAGTTATTCATATGACAATATCTTTCCTGAAAAAAAATAATTTCCATGTTTTGTATTTGTATGTATGTATATATATATATATATATATATATATATATATATATATATATATGTGTGTGTGTGTGTGTGTGTGTGTGTGTGTGTGTGTGTCTGTGTATGTGTCAACATCTCTTATATGGTAAGGGTTGGAGTATACCTTAGACAGCACTATAACATCATTTATATGGGTGCATTTGGAGGATGTGTCTAGCAGTATGTTGTGTTTGAAAAAAAATGTGGAATGTGTCTTCTAAACTGGATAAATATACTTGGGCTTGTAAGAGTTCTTACAACAATTCAGTCAGGCAGTCAAAAATATTATTTAGCTAGTGAGACACCAATTCCCTTTTTAGTATTGTATAAAAAGAGGTTCTGTATTTAGAGAAGAGCAAGAGGTAAGTTCCTCAGTTGAAATTTAGTGTGGAATAAAGAAGAGGCTTTTCCTGAAGGTCCAAAGCTCATGAAGTTTGAGTCCAGTTGGGCTAATTGGGCTAATTGTGGATATGGCTTAAGGCATAACTCAGATAAAGACCTTTAGTGATTGCTTTTGCTGAATGGAAGGTTTGGCAAGGCCTACAACTGTGTTTACCACAGGAACAGCCTGTCTGTTGAAAGGATGTCATTGATAAACACACACACACACACACACACACACACACACACACACACACGTATATTTATGTGTTTGTGTGTATGTGTGTGTGTATATATATATATATATATATATATATATATATATATATAGAGAGAGAGAGAGAGAGAGTCTACAGTCAAACAGGACTGAAAGAACAGAAGAGGTGGAATTACAAAATGTTATTAATTCAACTGTATTTATCTTTGATCTGGAAAGTGGACTTGATTCCAGACCTTATTTCCACCAATTGAGTGCAGAAGTAACTTCATGTCTCAAGCACAGTACACAGGTAAACAGACATAGAGGGTAAAGGATAAAGGGAGAGGGAGAGAGAGAGAGAATGTTAATGTACTCTGTAAACCAGAAGTCAAATAAGCTTCAATATTACTTAAATATTTTTGGAGGCAAAAAGCCTGGTCACATTCTACCAATACAGCACTAAAGAACTGCATGCTTCAACTAGAAACTGGACCTAAACCCTTATGGTCACTGTTCTGTGTGAAACCAAATTCAAACTGTATGTGTGTGTGTGTGTGTGTGTGTGTGTGTGTGTGTGTGTGTGTGTGTGTGTGTGTGTGTGTGTGTGTGTGTGCGCGCATGTTTTTATGCATACACAACAATACAGACTTGGAAGGAAGTGATGCTGATACCGGACCCCATGTTAATTAAATTTGATTACAAGGTTACTTTGCCATCTGCAGTAGTTTCTACATTAACTGAAGATGGTCCTCAATTTTCATGATGATCCACAACTGCAGACTGTTCTGTGGCATAGAAAATCACAAGGCATAATTGCTGAGTTCTTCCAGCCCCCCCCCCAGCATGGTGAGAACCAGCCACCCATCTGTCTCCCCCCTTTTTAATCTCCTTTTTCCCATGTCTGATATTCAGTCATTTGTATCATGGTAACAATATTTTGTGTCTTCCTCCCAGCACCGCCTTCTTGCTGGAAAGGCAAACTATTTTAGGAAAAACAGGATGTTCCTTTGCGACATGTAGTATGGCTGCCCTACTCTTTATTAAACTCTTAACTACTTCTTTTAACCCTCAGTTTTGTCCTCCTCTCTCTTTATGAAGGGGTTAGCTTGGCTTAGATTCGGCTGAGGAAAATGTGTTTTTTTCTGCCCATACAAAGTACAAAGACAGCCTAAATGAATCTCTCCTTCCCTTAGTAAGAATTTCTTCTCTTGCCCCGCCACCCTGACCCTTTCCTGGTGATTCACCTTATAGTTTCTGGCTTCTTTCTCTTTTTTCCTGTGCTACCTTTCTCTTTGAAATCTCTATGTCCTCCCTCCCACTTTATCCCACATGCTAGCTTGCTTTCCCATGTTTAATAAGTTTAATGCTGTGCACCCTTACTAGGTCATCATTACCACTGATTTTTGGAATTGTCTGCCTTCACTTCCAGTGACTTACAAAAACATATGATACATTTGTTTTGACTGAAATCACTGCAGCCAAGTGTTTTTAATCAAATCAGAACTGAACTATTACTAGTTAAATGCAATTAGATATTTTTACATATTGCAAATCTTATGCAGTTCTTCATTTTTTCATCTTTAAAAAGAATATGTATTTAAATGAAGATGATAGAAACAGCATTTATTGCAATAACACAGTCGCCTTAGAATCAATCTTAGCCACTGGGCAACTTTTACCAATCACTGACATATTGTCAGTGTGATAACTAAACAGCATTAATTACGTTTGTTTCCTTTTTTTACAGGAAACAGAAATAAGAAGGCAGGTAGAAAATCTTGGCTGTGACTTTTACACTCAGTAATACCATTTTAATTTGTTACTGCTCTTCATAGATTATTATTAAATATTCTGCCATTCATGGCCGCTTTGTATTGTCTTGATTTTCTGTCAGGAAGATAAGTTGTGTACCATTAGTAGTTATAGAAACTAATATTTTACGCAGTGAAGCTTAATATTTGCTTATTGCTAGCAGAGTAAAATCAAAGTTCATTGATCAACTCTGGCATCGCAGAATTGTATATTTTATAGTGGCATCAGTCACAGACTTTTTAAGGCAAAGTTACAGATTTGTGTGCTGCAATGTGAATGTGTAAAAAGTTCAAGTTATGGTTTATATCTATACAATTTAATGATCTAGTGGTGCTACTGGTAAAGGAATTTGACTATCTAAGGTTTGCTATATACTTTTTATTGTTTCAAGTTATATGTTAAAAGCAGCTAGTGTTGCTTTATGCAAGTAATGTGACAATTGCATTAAATGTGATGAAAATGTTTAAAAGAAATTATGCACTGTTATGTGCCAGTGAGTGAATATAGCTAGAATTACCATAATGCCTTAACTCTTGTGCGAGAGATTATGAATACCAATCACTCAGCATTTTCCGTAAAACAGAAACATCGGGGTTTCTGCAGACCTTCTCTCTGTTCACAGGAATACATGTTGAAATTTCGTTTATTTTTATTTTTTTTATTTATTTTGCATTTGTTTACTTGGAAAGTCTGAATGGAAAAAATGTCCTTTTTAAGAGGAGGCCCTGGGAGAAAAGCTCCACATTTATAAATAACTATAAGATGCATATACAATGTTCAGATACAAATATTGATTCAGTCTCAGATACAAGTTAGTATTAGTAGTTCTGATATTTAATGACAAGGAATTCCAAGTTTTGGATATGCAGTTGGAGTAAATGGAAACTCCAGCTGCACTGCCATATTTGGATATATTTAGAAAGGATTTGAAACTGGAATGTAATACCATGTTATTGGAATAGTGCATTCGATTTTGAAGTACTGGTATTTCTTCTGGCTGATATAGTATTCGATTGGTGAAGGTGAGTTGATTATAAGCAAGTAGATTTGATAGTCTGAGCCAGGATAGTTGTTTTAAAGCCAAACAATAATGGGATATGAAATTTGTTACTGTGGCAAACTTTGTGATTTTATTATAGCAAGTTTCGAATTTTGCTAGGTCAGATTCCTTAATGTCTGCAAGACTTTGTGAGGCGTGTAGTAGCATAGAGATAAGATGAGTTCTTGCTATAGTGGCCTTTGAAGATTTATTTAGAAAATATCAATGTCTATACAGAGTTTCCTAGATTTGTGAACTTTTTTTATGGTCTGTGGTATGTGTATGTCAAATTTTATATTATGTTCAATGACCACTCCACGTAATTTTGTTTGGGAAACTGGATAAATAATTGTCTGATTTAATGATGAGATATTGAATGGTGGGTAGGTGTTTACAGCTCAAGATGCTTAGAAGAGAATGAGTTTTGTTTTGTTAGGGTTAAGTATAAGTTGTGCATTGTTAAGACAAGATTCCACAGCATTAAATGATTGCTGGGTGATTATTTGGAATTTTTGTAGTGATGGGGCGGCACAAATTTGTGTGGAATCATCTGGATATTGAACTACGGAGGCAAGTGGGTAGCAGTATGAAGATTGTTAGTAAAGATAATAAAAAGAAGAGGGCCCAGAATTGATCCCTGTGGTAGCCCCAAGGTTACAGGCAGTAATGAAGACAGATTTTGTTGCCATTTTACAGCTTGCTAGCGTACAGTTATATATTGCTGGAAACAAGTAAGTACAGAATGGCTAAGTTTAAGTTCCAAGAGTGTAATTAAGAGTTTAGAATGGGAGACAGTATCAAAAGCTTTGGACAGATCTAGAAAGATGGAGGAAACTAAATTGCCATTATTGCAACCGTGGTTAATAATCTTAGTAAAGTTAACAAGGGCAATGGTAGTGCTATGATTAGGGCGAAAACCATGCTGAGTGTTAAATAGAAGGTTGTTGATTATTAAATAGTTCAAGATTTGTGAATTGTGCACCTCTCAAGTATTTTTGATAATGGTGATAGTATAGTTATTGGCCAATAATTTGTTAATTCTGTTGAGTTTCCACCTTTATGTAGTGGGATGATATGTGATACTTTCCAAATTTTAGGGACTTGTTATGAGATAGATCTATTTATTAATATGGATATTGGACAGGATATTGCTTCTGCATCAATTTTTAGATATTTGGCAGGTAGATAGTTATAGGTTTAAGCCTTTTGAGATATTTAATTATGGTGCCTATTGGGACAGGTTGAAAAGAGAAGTTACTGGGATCTAGTGTGGATACTATGTGAGTCTGGCTAGGGGAAGAATAATTATTGTTTGTGAGGGCTAGTAGGGATTCAGTGAAGTATCTGCTAAACTGTGAGGCAATGTTGTCTTTAGTAATGGTGGGTGCTAGGGAGGGAGTACTAGTTTGCTCTGGTTTTAGGATTTTTTGATGGCACCACAGAATTTTTGTGGGTTTCTTTGATTTTTTTTTTTTTTATTGGACACTGCTATAGTAATTTATTTTGTCCTGTCTAATATGTTTTTTAGCTTTATTTCGTAATTCTAGGTGTTTTTGTTTGTTTGTTGTAGCTTTGTGATTGAACCATTTCTTCCAGTCCTTATGTCTAGTTTTTAATTGAGATCTTGTTTCTTTGGTTAGCCAGGGGACATACTTGGATTTTATCCTTACTGTTGTGGGGGGGGGGGGAGATGTTTAGGAAATTGAGGAAGGCTCAGTTAAAGTATTCAACTGCTGTATCTAACTCAAGGGAGATTTTTTGAATGGTGTCCAGTTGCATTTTTTTAAACTAGTATAAAGTCTTGGTGGATAATTTTTGTTATTATCTTTTATTTGGTGGTAGGTGATAAGTTTATGTGGATTTATTTGATGTCAGAGAATGCAGGTTTGAATATGGTCACTGTGGCTGTCTGGGACACATCCAAAATGTAGGGACAAATTTGGCCTGTTTATAAAGATCCAGTATAGGACTGAATGTTTATTTGATGTTTTGTCTTCTCTAGTACAAGTTTGGATTGTTTGTGAGAAGCCGTGTAAGTTAATGTGGTCTGAAGGATTTTGCAAGTTGCAGGAGAGACAGTCCACATTAAAGTCACCTATTCTAATCGTTTCCTGAGGGAGAAAAAAAGGTTCCGTCTCGAGTTAACCAGTCTTCCACTTCAAAATGAGTCACAAAAACAGCAAAATAAGCAGACTGGAACACAGCCTCACTTTGTGGGTTAAAAATTATTTAATCCAAACTTAAAACACCATATAAAAGGAATTAACCATGCAAACTCCTGGAACTCAAATAAAGCTTTAAAGAGACAGACTTGTTATGACCATGGCCTTTGCCAGACTGCAAGGTAATGATCCAATGTACTTCTACCTGCTCTGTCTTATTCCTGACATCACCCAAACATCTGTTAAAACTCATTATATGTATAACCTGAAAGGCAAAGATATCACCTATACTGGTACTGATAATATATTTAGCTACTGCATTTATAGTTACACCCCTATGAATCTCACTGACATGTTCACATATTCTTTCTCTGAGACAGTGGTTGTTTTTTCCAACAAAAAATGCTGGACATTTCCTTCATCTAGCAAGATATACCAAATTCCTACGTGAACAGTCAGTGTATAAAGTAAAAGTAAACAACCTGCAAGAGTCTGGATGTAGAAAACTATTCCCATTTTCAACATATGTGCAAACTGTACAGCTCTGACAGCTAAAAGTGCCTATACTCTGTTAAAGGTTAACTCAAGACAGAACCTTTTTTTCTCTTTGGATAGTTATAATTTTTATCTGGTTTGAGCAAAGCCAAGGGATTAGATATCAAGTTGGTTTCAACCCATCACCAGCTGGAGGTGCTAACAATGGTGATTTTCATAATTGATTTGTATTGAAGGTAATCTTTTATTGAAACCGGACTTTTACTATTCTGATAAGTCGGCTGAACTTTACAGTTTTGACTCTGAGATTTTTAGAAAAACTGTTTGAGACTTGAAAAACGAATTGTTTAAGTTAAAGTGGCTTCACTGGGAAAGAATGTATTTGGAAGCATGTTTGCACTTCAGAATTATTCCTTGTGGCCTCAGAATTCAGAAGATGCCAACCTATGGACAGTTGTATCCTAATTTATTAGCAAAATGGCAAACATTGAAACTTGAATTGAGTTTTGACTGTATTAAATTACTTATAGAACATTTTGTTCCAGTAGAAGAAGCTTTAGTTGTTGAGCTGGATAGTAAACAACAGTCAGTGTATAACAGCTATCCTTTGGAAGTACTGACGTCTGCCTTAGAAAAGTGACATGCAATGTTATTGCTTATGTGAACAGATTACAACATCAGAAAAAATCTAAACTGAATAGAGATTTGGTATATTTTAGAAATGGCACTGTGTCTTCACGGCTGAGACCTACAGGGCCTGGTTGAACCCTCTGTCAAGGAGATTGCAGTAAGTGGCACTAATAGTGTCACTGCTGTGGTCCAGGGTTATAGCTCTGCCTCTGCATCTAATTCAATGTCTGTGAACACCATTAAGTCAGCTTTTTCAGATGTCAGATGCAAATCTGGAGCAGTATGTGCCATTGAGCTTCCACAGATTTGTCAACAGCTACCTTTAACAATAAGGGATTCACTGGCCCCAGTGAGGTCCGTGAGTGGATGGTGGAAGGGGATGTAACAGTCGACAGATGGGATTCAACATTCCACCATCAAGAAAATGAGGAATCCACAAGTGATTCACTAGTATGGTGTGTGTGTGTGTGTGTGTGTGTGTGTGTGTGTGTGTGTGTGTGTGTGTGTGTGTGTGTGTGTGTGCGCACGTGCATATGTGTGTGTGTGTGTGTGTGTGTGTGTGTGTGTGTGTGTGTGTGTGTATATGTGTGTGTGTGTGTGTGTGTAAGAGAAAGAGAAATATAAAAAGTAGGAAGATAATAAATGTATAAACAGAATAGTGACAATTAGTGAAACCTAGGAATCTGAAAGTTTCAAGGCTGACTTTCATAGGTTGACTAAGTGATCTGCTGAATGCAGAACAAAAATAGTTTTCTAATAATGCAGTTAAGTACTGGAAGTGCTGTATGAAGTATTCTTTGAAGATGACTGATATAAACAGGAACTGAAAGAATGGATGTTATCGTAGCAGTAATATTCTGCTCCTCAGGTGGACCCCTTTATGTATATTAGATGAGCTGTTTGTACCAAAGCATGACACTGACCCCCTCTGGGTCATTTGCTTCTACCCTTTAGCATTATATTAATTATCCTGTATGTGCTCAAACCTTTAGCCTGAGTGGGAAGAATGGTACAGTGTGTATATACACACACTAATCCCTGTGAGCTTCATATAGGTCAGTGGCACCAGAAAACGAAAAACTTCCATTAATGTGTGTTTGTTTAGAAATGTCACTGCACAGTATTGCTTGTCTCCAAAATGGGCTCCTTCGGCTGACACCATCGTAATGGAATAAGAAGATTGCACCTGCCTCTTCTGAAAACCAAGGATGAAAAATTAATATGGACTGTAAAAGGTCAGCATTGTTTGTTTTCCCATTGCTACCCTTGTGGTTGCCTTCTTCCAAGAGAGAAAGGACATGGTTTAAAAAGTGATTCAAATATTTGTTGAAGCAGGAGAACTCATTTAAACTTTTCTTTTTCTTACCTGTTATAAAATCTGGATTTATTTCACATATTTAGAGCTGCAATAATTTGAGGGTTTGATTTAAAGCAGTTGACTTGTTATCATACTTGAATATTATAGAATTTGTCAGAGCTACATACAACAGAAGTGGTAAAAACTTGAGACTGTGTTTCTTCAATATGAAACATTTTAGGATTCTTCCTGTTTTATTTTTTGGTACATCCTTATTCATTCATTCATTTTCTGATAAGTAATTAGTTATGGCCCAGTGAGCACTGTGGCCTGATTTCCCAACTGACTTGGCTGCTTTGGCTTATTTAAGTGGCTTACAGTTGCACAGTCTGTAAGTCGAATTTGTTTGAATACAAAGGATGCCAAATAGACTAAATTCATTAATTTACTCATTAACAGGTTATGTCTGTGACATGTGGTTTAATGACAGCCAGTCTAAAGTTAAGCCTATATGATTTTGTTTTAAAATATTAAAAATAATTTCCTGTATCGAACAATACTGCCTTAAATCAGGTTTAAAATTACTTTTGAAGGCAATGGAAACTGTTAATACTGAAATAAAAGTTTATTGGTTAAACTGTTGATAAATAAAAAAGGTGTATTGATGTTAATAGAAGTCCAGTTGCAGTTGCTTCTCATTCATTCTGTTTTTACTTGTAAAAGACATAAAATAAATGAGACAGATATTTCATTTATCTCATACTTCTCATTAGTGGATAACTTTATTTTAAGTAAATATTTGTGCATTGTTTTCGCATGTTTTGTTTTAACTGTTAGGCTACTGTTTGGCAGAATGACAAGCGAGTGCAGATATTATCTCATCTGAGAGTAACTCTGACCGTAAAACCTTCCAGTCAGACCCCGACCCTAACCATAGGATTCTGATCCTTGACCCATGTTCTGCTCTGTCTTTATAACTAAATCCCCACTCCTCCCCTGCTTAAACCAAACTCCACTTTACAGTTCCCTAGCCCTAAAGTTCATGAATGTTCCCTTAACCTAAAATGCTCCACCTGGCTATGCAGCCCTAAACTCCCCTCCCACTCTCTAACCCTACACTGTCTTCCCACTCCCAAACCTAAAATCACTATCCCACTGCCTGAACCCAAAGCCCTGTCCCACTCGCAACCTAAAACCCTACCAAGCACTCCCGGTCCCATGCTCACTGCACTAATCTTGGTGGAATTTCGAGTACTATGTTCAGGTGAGGAGTGAGAGTGCCACTCTCGCCCGATGGTTGCTGGAGCTCGCTCCAACTCAGTATTCGAGTTTAAGCACCTGCGGGTATCTGCATGAGCTACAAGTTATATGTTCCTGGCTGTGAGGTGCTGGTATTCAAGCACCTGGATTCAGTTGGCTGTAGTAAATCCATACATTTCAGGAATTTTGTCAACAGTTTACCTCTTTTAGATGTTGCCTGCAAATTCACCAAATGTAACTCTTGTACTCTCTGTTTTACTTATTTATTTAATATCTGTGGCAAAATAAGCAGTGGATGCTTGTATGAAAGATTAAATTACCCCCCCCCCCCCCCCACACACACACACACACATACTTAGGTCACACAACTAAATACACTTGATTCAGATTTAGGTGAGGCCATTGCCAAACTATTTTAAATGATAGAAAGTGAGCTTTAGCTGATATTGGAAAATGTTACATTCAATATTATGCTGATGTCACTGATTACTGGACACAGAAAGACTGCATGATTATACAAGGAGCTGAGGAATCTAACCAAGCAAAGCCACGTCAAGTACAACTAAAGTGGTTTTAGTTATGTATTTATTTTTGGAGTGGTACCCTGTTACTTTGGCCTGTAATATACTGTAATACTTGGATAAAAGTTCATTATAAGAACTATTCCTCTTCTGGCTTCTTTGAGTTGTTTTTTTCACTAATGGATGTTAATATGTGAGACTTCCAGCAAAAAAAGTTTCATACCTCTCAACTGTACAGATTTTTGCAGAATGTCCAGATATTTGCCTCATATTTTTGGTCTGTTCCTCATAAAATGTTGGTTTTCTGGCAAATCATTGGCAAAGCATTGAGAATTTAAGTCAGAAAATAATGAGAGATATGAGTTTTAGATTTCATACCCTTCAAAAATGCATGCTAATGCAAAATCTATTATTCTATCAACTTTCTATATTTGTAAGAGCAATATTTAAAAATTGTCCCTATTTTTGGGCCTTTGTCTCCCCAGTATTTATGACTTGGTCCAGATTTCTTGCTGTAAGAGGTTGAGAGGTATGCTGTCAGTCCACAAAGCCTGCCTTGGTAACCTTGGCCTAGTCATTCTTTGTTGAGCTTAACTGTGTATCCATATGTCTGCTGGAATTCATAGACAAATTGTGCATAGCACAGACCTAATTAGCAGCCTTGAGGAGAGTCTGGGGATTATAAGACAATGCATAATGCATGTCTTCTAAGCTCTAAGCTGCCCTGTGCAATGAACTTCTGAATTTTAGCACAGCACTAATTTATGACTCGAAGCCCTAATGTATGCTTCCATAGATCAAATTCTTTGGAGTAAGAAACTTAAGAAAAATATATAGCAGAAAGCCAGAGGTGCCTTGGAAAACAGGTTTGGAAATCATGTTAATATTTTTAATAGTTAGTACTGAAAATGTGTTTAAGGAAGATCATTTTTATAGTATTCTGCTGATTTAAAACAATAGGCAGGAGTGACAAGAGAAGAGGCATTTGACTTCAAAAGTACAGGTTAATTTTCCTTCATAAATGCAAGCAGGCCACCTGCCTGATGTATGTAAATCTTTTCTAGATGCGGTTTCCCTGCTAAAATCATAACCTCACAAACAAAACAATCTACAAACAGGCTATATTCCAGATAATGAAAGTGCTTTGCTGGGGCTGAAATACTAAATTATTATTTTATTTCTGAATTTATGTGAAAAAAACAGTGTCAGTGTCTCAACAGAGATACCTGCGATGCTGGTAGACCAGAATCTTTAGGGTTTTTTTTCCCAAACTGGATGTTTGGATTAGTTTTACAATACTGACACTGCAGTTTAACATAAAGGACTGCCACATCTTACAGATGACACATTAAACCGAGGCCCCATATGTCTGAGTTGGTGGCAGCTGGGTGATTTTAAGGATTCCAATGCACTTATTGAAAAGATTAGGGGAATTTCCCCACTGCTGAAGGAAAATTTCCCCAAGTTAGTATGAATATCATTAAACCTGTTCAACAAAATGAAAATAAAGCAGTAAGTAATTAAATATATAAATCAAAGAAAAAATATAACCTTAGGTTAAAAATAACCATTCATTTCAAGCTACTAGCAGTGGTTTTAAACTTCTCTCTGAAAAAAGGTGCTCTGTGTGCTGAGGGAATTGAAGATTGTTGTAGATCTGCTGCCGAAATAGTGTTCTTGGACAGAGCTAGGCAGCTGGAAACCCCTTAGCCTATAATCCATCTGCTGCAAGATTATGAAGAGAAATAGTCTATCCAAAGTCAATTTATGGATCTTTTAGTGCAGACATCACACTAATGCATCTGTAATGAGTAAACTCACAGATAAGCCAGCATACTGGATCTCCCTAATGGTTGGCACATCTGGTAATAACTCCCACATTATTGCAAACTTAGAAAATAAGTTAAAAAATTCTTCTACTTTCACATTGCAAAATATACAAATACAACCATTTTTTTGTTAAAATGTTTACTTGATGCAAGAGGAAAAATATATATATATATATATATATATATATGTATATATATATATATATATATATATATATATATATATATATATAGCTATATATAGATATATATAGATATATATGGGTCTACTTCTGAAAACTCACTTTCTTGACAACCAGAAGATCGAACCCATTTAAGCAAAAGTGCACTAGATCAAAAGTGCACTTTTGCAAAAGCCGGTTCTCCGAAGCGCATTACAATGATGATAAGGAAATATATCCTTTTCCCCACTGTAGCGTGATCCTTTAGAGATAGTATATTTAAGTAGGGGTTGTGGGGGGCCAGCCCCCCTGCAAAATACTGTTTAAAGCAGTTTTGTTTTGTTTTTTTTTCAGATTCGGAGAACTGGCTTTTGCAAAAGTGCACTTTCGATTTAGTACATTTTCATTTTAATGGGTTTAGATGTTGCTTGATTGAGATTGTGAGATTTTGATCAAGCAACATAGACCCATAGATATAGATATAGATATAGATATTATCTTCACGTCTCAGAGACACTTGATGTTTGCTTTAAAGGTACAGTCGTCTGGGGGGTCACTGAACCTCAGGATCTGGTAAGAAATGTTCCATCTTTATTCTCACTTAATCCAGCTTTTTTAATGCTACATAAAACCTTTGGTCATATAAGGAGTCAAGCAGCTGCAGATGTTGTTTGTTTCATAGAAAATAAAAATCATATTTTTTTCAGATGTAGTTGTGTAGTAACTTCAGGCTGACGTATGAGTGTAACTGTTGAAACTTTTTTTATTTCCTCTTCCAGCATTAACAAAAATGTATTTATCATTTACTGTTGTATTTTATTCCCCTTGCTGGGAGCCTTATGCTTGCATAGGATAGAGGTCTTAAGTCCTTATATAAAAAGCATGCTTGTAAAATGCCCATATCTCTGAACTTTGTTGCTCTAGAATTCTGGATAAATAGGTTCATAGGTAAAGTACTAAGCTAACTGCCCTTGCGAGCCATTTTAAGCTTAGCTATTTATCCCTTGTCAGACTCA
>NC_056726.1:1897144951-1897192451 GCF_019279795.1 Protopterus annectens | reverse complement strand
GCTGTTATTCAAGCTTCTACTCTCAAGACCACAGTTCAGATGATCTCAACTCAACTACTTGAAATATATTATGAACATTTGCAGAGTTAATTTTCAGGGTACATGATAATTTTTTTGTCCCCCTCTCCTATTATTTTGCTACATTGGTCTTGATATTTTTTCAAGGTCAAATAATGTCATTTTCTTCAGTGCCAGAGTCACCAGTTGTCCCACTGTCGATGTTTTTTCATACACATAAGGTTGATCCCTAAGCTGCTGGCATGTTAGCCTTCATTTACTGGGCCAATGTCTAATGCAGTGATGGCAAACCTATGAAACGCGTGTCAAATGTGACACGCCACAACATTTTGGGCGACACACCAGCATTCACCATCACCCAAGTTACCAAAGAAACTGTTTTTGAATTTTGTTGCTAGTGTGGAGTGCATTGAATTATTTTGTGGCAGGAGCCAGTTCAACTGCTGCAGAGGTAAGGAAGTTATTAACCTCAAAGACTATTCTGGTATACTTTCTCGACAGAGTCTGCAAAGGGCAGTGTTGACATTGTTTTCTCTTTGTGGTTACGCTTCTGCAAAGGGCAGGTAGTCTGCATTTCTACAAGTGTGCTGCTTTACATTGCTCTCAACTGTCCCTCTTTAATCCCTCTCAGAAAATGTATATTAATTCATGTTGATTTTTTTCTGCCAGTGTCTCAGTTAAATAATACTAGTACTTTAAAACTGTCAGTGTCTCTTATTTCTAGATTTGTCCCTGATTCTGAGATTTATCCCTGATGTATTGAGATTCATGCTGTTTTATTTAATTATTTATTTTGGGGGAGGGGTGACATGCAAGCAGAGTCAAGTTAGGCATTTTCTAAATGTTTGACACGTCAAACCCAAAAGGTTCGCCATCACTAGTCTAATACCTTGGCATAACCTTAGCTGTACTCATGCCCAGATATGATACTAGTATGTCAACAGATGAGGTGCACAATATTTTTGTTTTGTGCCGTACTTGTATCTACTGCCTAACCTGATGCTGTATGTGCTGTCACTGGTGTATTCAGATTCAGTACCAACCAGTGCTGTGATCTGCTTTTGTCATCCATTTTTTTTCACTGACGAGACATTTTTGAGTCTGGCTGCAGACACCTTGATTCACTAGTATCGCCTTACTTGTTTCTGCACTGACACACGTCACTTTGGCAGCAACCTGATCGCAAGCTAAACTGAAGGTCTCCTGTGGGGCCTTTAGGCCTGTATCACAAATGCAAATAGAAAAGCCCTTCCTCCAAGCCAGCTCTGCTACAGCCTGTTCCCAAGAGGCACTCAACAAACACAATATCCTCCTCTTCTGCTCATAAGCCTTCCCCCAAAAGACCACATAAAGCTAATGAAGAGAAAACATCTGAAATCTGCTGTGTGCTTCCCAGCAACCGATTTGGATAAGGGCAAAGAGGCAAATTTTTGAGGATTCCCTCTGGAGGAGTCATTATCTGGGAGTTACCTGCATTTGGTGCAGGAGAAAAGGTTGACCTGCAGACCAAATTCTATCTTCCCAGAGGAAGCTGCAAAAGTCATGCAGTTGTATCTCACAGATGATCTTGGTTGTCCCAGCATCAAAAGACATTTTGAAAAATGCAAATATTATTACCTGAAGTTAGTCCCTCATAGGAAAAATTACAGTTTCAACCCCAAGAGTAAGCACTATTGATTGAAAACTCTAACCTTCTTGATCCAGGTTGTCTATCTCCCATTCTGGAAATCTATGGCAATGGGTAAATGTAGTGAATGTGGGTTCATGTTTACCATACATTTCTTCATGTCTTTGAATTTCTTCACAAATTTCACCTATGTCCTGTGCAATCTGTTAATAACAATTCTAAATGTGGAGGAGCTGCACCATTTGCCACATATGAATGCACTCAAGGTTCATTCTAGAACCTCATCAAACATTACCAACATTATGGTTATTATTATGTACAAAGTGACGGAAGGTGATGCCAGTGGCAAGATCTGGCATAGCTTTACACCAACACTCCTGGCTCAGAGGAACTGAGGATATTAAGGCAGTATTCATGGATTTCCCATTAGCATGTATGTATTTATATCTTTATATATTTATTTTATTTTGGTGTAACAGGAGAGTCCAACTAGGTTTATCACAAACTCCTTTTTATGTATGTATGTATGTAACATTTGTAAACCGGGAAAGTCCAACTTTGTATGAAGCCAATTTTCAGTGGAGGCCCGGGGAGAAACGCTCCAGATGCATGTCTTTGTAACATGGGAGGAAACCCACACAAATGCAGAGGAGGACAAGCAGACTCCACACAGAAGGCACCCCAGCTGAGAATCAAACCAGAGAACCTCTTGCTGTGAGGCAACAGTGCTACCACTGCACCACTGTGCAATTTTTAGTGGAGGCCTAGGGAGAGA
The DNA here is from genome assembly GCF_019279795.1 of Protopterus annectens. Lineage (NCBI taxonomy): Eukaryota > Metazoa > Chordata > Ceratodontiformes > Protopteridae > Protopterus > Protopterus annectens. Next base: position 1,897,190,031 of record NC_056726.1, on the reverse strand, counting down.
AGTTCCACAGGTTTTACAAACAGACAACCAAAATTTCAACATGAATACTCCAGAAATGATATCATATGAGAACAATAGCTATATGAATTACAGAGTACATGAGTATTCAAAACAATTCCGTCCTCTACATTTATAGTAATCCCAACCACACCCACACTTCAACCTCACATCACTTCCACCAATAACAGCTCCTCAAGTCAGATCACATTACACCACACCCACTTGCTCCCCCACACAATACTCCCAACCACTCACATTCCCTCTAGGCATTATTACATCACCCCACACTACTTACCCATACACATATACTACAACCCTATAATTCCTATCCACACCTCCACCTAGAACCAACTTAAACTTTATAACCATGACTATCACACAACTAAGTCTAGTCTGTCTTCTCATAATTCTTTATAACTCCACAAGCTATCACTCTAGCAGTATCCCTAAACTTAGTAGCACAACACTATATTATGCACTCTCATATACAGACACAACACATTATATTATACCATGACCCCCCCCAAAACGTGCACGCTGATTGGCCAGCGTGCCCGTTGTAAATCGAGTTATACTAATGGAAAAAGGTCCGTCGCCGGACTTTTTCCATTAGTATAACTTCGTTTTAAAAACTGTCTCGCTATGTTAAATGGGTTTAACATAGCGAGACAGCTTTAAAATAAGCAACGGAGATCTCCGTTGCTTATTTTAAAGCTGTCTCCATGTTAAACCCATTTAACATAGCAGACAGTTTTAACAACGGAGAAAGCAAGATCTCCGTTGCTTTTTGTCTCGCTATGTTAAATGAGTTTAACATAGCGAGACAGTTTAAAATAAGCAACGGACATCTCCGTTGCTTATTTTAAAACTGTCTCGCTATGTTAAACTCATTTAACATAGCGAGACACTAAAAAAAGCAACGGAGATCTTGCTTTCTCCATTGCTTTTGCCCACAGCTCTGATGTACTGCGCAGGCGCGCAGTACATCAGAACTGCCGGATGCCAGACATCTGCGGAAGGGCAGTAAACAGGCATTATACTATGCCATTATTTAAGAAAAGTAATAGTTTATTTTCTTAAATAATGTCATGTAATAGCAATAACCACTTCTGGGTGTGGGTAATGCTAAATTTACCCACGGTTGGCTTTGTTTGGTTCCTCGGGCTTCACCCTCGGGACCAAACCACGCCAACCGTGGGTAAATTTAGCATTACCCACACCCAGGCGTGGGTTATTGCTATAATAATATCTGCTCACAATTGTTTTAGAACTATATTACTGACCAATTCAAAACTAAACACATATGCTGTCATTCCTTTGCCAAAAAAACACAATACTTTTTCACACTCATCACCACACTTAAACATCTGTATCATCATTTCAAAACCAGGCTCACTATAAGTGGAGACATCCACCCCAACCCAGGCCCAAATCTATCATATCCAACACAAACGTCTCCAACCCAGTTATCAGAACATAATACCCGCACTATCTTTATCCCCGGGCAAATCAACAACAGCAGCAAAACCAACCATCTCTTAATGCTAAATATTAATATTAGAAGTATCAAAAATAAAATGCCTGAACTCCAGGCCACAATAGCACATTACTCCCCAGACATAGTTGCTTTAACAGAAACCTGGCTAAATAAAAACATAACAAACTCGGAAGTTCTCCCTACCGGCTAAAATATCATTAGACAAGACAGACCACTTCGTAAAGGGGATGGAACCGCCTTACTGTATAAGTCCAACTTAACTTTATGTCAAATACCAAACTCCTACCCCTTCCCCAATAATTGTGACATACTTATCTCACAACTTCAACTTCACCCTAAAAAGATCATCACCATAATTGTGATCTATATTCCACTTGGTAATACACCTGCTAGCCTTGAAGACATCTTGTCCTGGTGTTCTTCCACATACTCACAAGAAACCCTTATTCTGGGGGATTTCAATCTAGATTGGTTCACCTGTATATCAGAACCACCAAGTAATATAATAAATCTCCATGGCTACCAGCAGCTAGTCCAAATTCCAACTAAATGTGATAAAAAATCTAAAAGGGAATCCATCCTTGACTTGGTCCTACCAACCCCACATTGTACCCCCACACAGGCAGTCTCCCAGATACGTTAAGTGACCACAACATAATATACCTTATACATAGGCCTATGCAAAACCACTAACTATAAATCCACTAGAAACACAAATATTTCTCTCCTGAGGTTCTCAGTACTCTGCTCTATAACTGTGACTGGACCCACCTAAAAACCCTCGCACTTGACCAGGCTGTAGCATATTTCAACAAAACATTTCTACAACACCTAGACACTGTCACTCCATTGCACAAAATCAAGGTTAGAACCTCTACAAACCCCTGTCTCAGTAAAGAAACCAAACAAACCCTCAAGTCGAGAGACACTGCCTGGCTTTACTATCAAAAAAACAAAGAAACACAAAGCCTAACTAGATGCCAAGAACTGCACAGCCATGCAAAAAAATGCATTAGGCTGGACAAAAAATCATACTACATGACATTACAAACTAAATACCAACACAATCCCCCAAAATTTTGGAAAAATGTAAACCAGCTACTAAAATCTACCCAAAAGGCTACCTCCAAACCAACCATCCCTGACACTAAAGTTCCCATTGAAATACAATTCAACTCCCACTTTGTGAACTCAATTCTTTCCTTAGTATCACAGGACAGTTCCAACCTCACTATCCCCCCAACACAAATAATACTAATACAAGCTTTATCCTCAAAACAGTTTCCACCACCTCAATCAAAAGCATGCTCTCAAAACTAAAAACCTTGTTAATAGCAGCCAACCTACTCCCTAGCTATTTCTTGAAACTCACAGAAGATGCTATTGCTATCCCAATCTCCACTCTCATAAACAGAATAGTTGTTGAAAACTATGTGCCTAAACTCTGGAAAATATCCTATGTTACACCCATACATAAAGGTGGGACCTCCACTGAACTTAATAACTATAGACCGATTGCTATACTCTTCCCCTAGCCAAAATCCTAGAAAAATGCATCTATACCCAGGTGCTAAAATATCTCTTAGACAACATCCTGTTACCTACTCAACATGGTTTCAGACCTGCCCATAGTACCACTCCTCTGCTTCACAGATAAAATAAATTGTCTCAAAAACAAAGGCCTGCAGGTGTCAACTCTTTTTTTGGATATGTCCAAAGCATTTGACACAGTTTTACACCAAATCCTGCTAAACAGACTAAACCAATATCACCTATCAAATTCCACTCTTACCTGGTTCCAAAGCTACTTAACTGACAGCTACCAGGCTGTGAAATGGGAAAATTCTCTCTCTCTCTCTCCCAAGCTGCCCATAACTATAGGAGTCCCATAGGGTTCTATCTTAGGGCCACTACTGTTCACAGTCTTCACAAATGATATGCAGATGATACTGCCTTAATCTGTACTGCACAAAACATTCCCACCCTCCTGCAAACAACTCAACTAGCATTCTCTGACATTGAAAACTACCTTACCAAAGTCCAACTTTTCCTTAATCCAAAGAAAACTCAGCTTATAATTATAACCAGTTCTAAAAGAAACACTGATAACAGTCAATTCACTATATACTCCACAAATGCTACTCCAATTGCTCCAGTGGCACAGGCTAAGTTATTGGGAATAACCATAGACTCCCACCTAAAATTTGATATTCATCTCAACTTTATTAAAAAAGTACATGCCAAATGGGATCACTCTACCAAATCAAACCGTTTCTTGCCAACAACACAAGATCAACCATTGCTCACTCCCAGCTTCTTTCCACCCTACTCTATGCATCTCCCATTCTGACTAATCTCAACAAAACTGAACTAAGCAAAATTAAAGCCTCCTATAACAGAATTGCCCAGTGTGCTACAAATTACTCACATAGAACTCATCACTGTATTGCTTTGAGCCAGCTCCACTGGCTTGAACTGCCCAACATCCTAACCTACAATCGGATCTGCTTCTGTCACTCTATCTTTTACCTCCCCAATATGTGTCCTGCCCTCAAAAGCCTAGTACAACATCACTCAGCCAAAAGGCCTCTTAGATCATCAAGCAAACTACTACTAGAAGTCACCAACAGCTATAATACCTTTGGAGACAAACTATATAGTAGTTTAGTGGCTAAAAAAATGGAACTCTCTCCCCACTAGCACACAAAACACATCGTCCATAGCTTCCTTTAAAAACCTCATTAGGCAACATCTCAAGCAAAGTTAGCAGTGCAATGACTGTTCTCCAGGCTGGTGAAAGCAAATAAGGTGCACGTACTAAGCCTAGAGTACTTGATAACAGTTTTCCCTCTTACTCACAAATGCTGGCTAATGTACAATGCATGTACTGTACCTGTGTACTATGTATGTATTCTACCTATGTTCCAAATTTCAGCTTTACACCACAAATCTATTAAGTACCTTTATTTTTAAATTAATGTTTTCTTGTTTCTTCTCTCCTCTTGTGGTTCTGCTTGACAGGGTCACAGGAAAATAATTTTCTTGGGTGGCGAAAGCCAGGATACTTTTTTGACTAGGGTTGTATAGGCCCTAGGGCCAATAGAATAGTACCTACCTATGAACCACTATAACTGTTGATGTGCTGCACACCACAATAAAAACATGTCTATTGTAATTTGTGTGTATACTGATCATGTCTAAATATCTAAATGCATCTGTAATTATTTTTCTGTGTGGAGCTTTTCTCCTCAGGCCTCTGCTAAAAAAGGGCCTTTTTGGATCAGACACCCCCGGTTAACAAATGTAAAATAAATAAAAACATAAATAAATATGGAGGTGCACCCCAGTGCCGGGGCTGCTAATCAAATCCAAGGATGTGATCAGGACTCCATCCTTCTGTGCCTTGGAACCAGGCTTGCTCACTTAATTTACTTAATACAGACTGCCAATTTCTTGATCTTCCAGGTGTTAAAAGGTTAAAAATCTGGAACATGTCAGGACTATAAATGTATAGCATTCATGTTTTCACACCTGATCTAGGCTTACATTCTGTTGCATGATTGGATGGTCATATAGCAGTTTCTTCATCTTTACTCCATGAGGGAGTAGTTGCTCTCTTTATTATACTATGTTTTTTTATTATTATTTTATTGGCATTTGATCATGTATTCTGTTGAATGGTATCTGAGCTTCAAGTCATGTTGAGAAAGAATGAGACAGGCACTGGTGCTATCAAGGATCAACAGGGGGCATGAGCCCTCCCTCCAAGAAAACCAAGATGCATTTTTTTCAATATATCCAATGCAACCGAACCATTTCCATACATCTCAACTGTTTAGCATTTGGTAGAACATTCTAGTTTTAAGTGTGAGAGATTGTTTATTTTGCATTACTGATTTGACTGTAGGCATTTCTGATTTCTATGTTCTCATTGGCTTGGTTTACAGCCAATGCCAGACCAGATATCAGGGATTTCACCATGGGACCAATCGTTGGTGCTGCTGGCATCCTGGGCCATTGCAGTATATTTAGAAAGTAGAAGCACGTGGCACTTAATTTACTTTCTTTGTGTCTGGAGCTGGGATCTGAAAGTTTTTTGTTGAGTGAATCTGATCAGTGAGTAAGAGCTTGTGCAGGAGTTGCGGTATCTTGTGGTGCCGGAGTCCCAGCTCATGTCATCATTGAGATGATCTCCCTTCTACTCAGTAACTTAAAAAGGTGAGTGCTGACTTGGAGCATGGAGGACTGAATCAGAAAGTTGTGCTGTTGCAGTGTCTACACTAAGCAGTCTGTGCTGTATGACAGCGACAGTAGTGACCGCCACAGTGCAGTTAATGGCATTTTTGTCGTTTACACTTTCTTTAGGAGCTGTTGTACAAATAAGCTTTAAATTGTGTTTTGGCAGCAACATAACACATGGCAAGAGCACAGTAGTAAAGCTGAGGGCATAGAGTCAGTCTGCCCTGAAGCCTAATTCCTTAACTCAGTCAGCAGTAATCTGCTACTAGATAGCGCGCTGTCTGCCACTTGATGAAGAGTAACGTGCTCAGTTCCTGCATAATCTTTCTTCAGATTGAGCAGTCCACCAGTTAGTCCACAGTAGAATAGGGAAAGAAAACTACTTGTTAGCACTGTAGTGAACAACTCCGTAAAGCTTTGGTGGGAAAAGTTAACTTGTATTTTCGTAATTGTTTTTTATTCATAGCGTGTCCTGATAAAGCACTACAATGATTTTTTTGTTTTTTTTTAAATAAGGAAACACTGCTTGACAAAGACAGATTCCACATAAGTTGCTCTGGGGTTAAGATCTTAAGTAGGAAATCCCCTGATATGTTCAACTTTTTTTAGTCTTCGACCTGTAAATCCAAAAAGGAACATCAAGTCCTCAATAATTAAACCACGTATAAGCATTTATCATACTAATATGTGAACTCTATCAAATAAAACTGAAAAGCTTGTTAACCTATAACTAAAATCTGATTATTCTATAAGTATTTATTGAAGTACAGGAATATAAATGAATTATTTTGTTTGGCTATCAGAAGTTTGAGTGTCTCAGAAGGCACACTACAAGGGCGATATGGTTATGTTTGTGCTGGACTCTGTAACAGCCTGGTTACTGTCTCCGGACTACAGTGTGGGACTGATCTTACAAGAACTCCCTGGGTTCTCTGGAAAAAATAACTTTAATTTAATTGTCTCTTATAAAAGTCCTTAACTTTATCCTTGGATCAATTAGATTTTATTGAAACACTAGCAAATTTCTTAGATTATGATAATTAATCTTGTATTTGGAATTCCATTAAAAAACAAATAGACACGTGTTTTTGGCCTTAAAAGTGCTTTGTCAGATAGCTCTTATAAGCGCAAAATCAGTCTTCTATTTGGTTTTCAAGAAGGAAGTTTTGATTTCTAAACAAGTTATAATTGCTTGATGACTCTGAAGTCTTAGCTGAGCTTGTTTACAGTGCATAGTTCTGTTTTCCTGATTTATTAGGATTCTGAGACAGCAGCGTCGTTGCTCACAAGTACCAGTTTTCCCTGTGGGCTACTATATATATATATATATATATATATATATATATATATATAGATGTGGGCTACTATTTATATATATATATATATATATATATATATATATATGTGTGTGTGTGTGTGTGTGTGTATGTATGTAGATAGCTATAGGTATAGATATAGATAATATAGCTATATCTACACACACACACACACACATGCACATGTGGGTGGTGGCATTCACTCTTTTGAAAAATCAAGTATTTAACAGAGTGAATTGCTTCATAAATTCTTGAAGATGTCTCATTGTTAGTGTTACAGATGTCGAAAGAAGGACAATCTTGTGCATTTTGGTAAGACAAATGTTGGTTTGTGATTTTAATATGAAGACCTTTGGATATAATGAAAGTTTCAAAACCAGGAGGTGGGAGTTTGTGTGGTTGTAAGTGTATGCACAAGTGTTTGCAGGTTAGAGTAAGGATTCGGTAAGAGGTTACATTTAGTGTTATGCATGTGTGCTTCATCTGCACCACCTTACTCCTGTTTATGAATGGTAGCTCTTACTGTGCCGCTAACCCAAACCCTACATGTAACCTTACCAAAAACCTGTTCCTCAGCAGTAAAACTACACAAGACACTCACACACACACACACACACACACACACAATGCTAATTGCATTAGTTATACTTTACTTTAAATCTAACCCCAAAAGAGTTGAACACGCACTCTCTACTGAATCTCTCCCCAAGCCCACAAGCAATTGTAGACACACCACCCCTAATGCTGAATTATTTGATATATCTGAAACTTTTGATAATAGAATAAACCCCCACTTATCCTCATGCAAGCGTAGCCCTCACAAACCCCAAGAACTGCCAATGATCCAGTGTTTGAAATCTCCTGCAATTGACAAGCAGGGATTTCAGTAAAAAATAAAATGAAATATGTGTGTGTGTGTGTGTGTGTGTGTGTGTGTGTGTGTGTGTGTGTGTGTGTGTGTGTGTGTGAGAGTATTCATGTAGATAGATAGATGGATAGATAGATAGATAGATAGATAGATAGATAGATAGATAGATAGATAGATAGATAGATAGATAGATTGTCCTTGTCAGGGTGGTGTAATTTTCAGATCCACACCACCATTGCACTCTAATCAATGTCTTCACAACCTACAACAAGTCATCCCTTTTATATCACAGTGGTAGGCAAAATACTCCTTTTTTTTAAACAGGGAACATCCTTATTAAATTATCATGTATGACATAGGCAATCATACATTTATACAAATGAAAACAAACCACATTGACACAGTCCTAGTTGCAAGCATTTTACTTCACAAACCATATTGACATAATCTTATTTGCAAACATTATACATCACTTATAATCTATCCAATCATTGTCAGTCAAACATTACATAGCTCATTCAAGTCCTGCCTTATTTTAAACCTCATTTCTCCCCTGTATGTAATGTTCCCACAATTCTCATTTTTCTTATGTAATTTGCATCTACCCCTTTCTAAAGATCCCAATTGCAGTTGTTTTATCCCTGTTACTATATTCACTATGTCTAGTACAGTTGGTTTAGACTTTGATTTCCATTTTCTAGTAATTCCTTTTTCAGCAGCCACCATAATTAGACTCAGCAAGGCAATGTTTAGGCAATTCCGATTCTGTGTTATAGTTCAGAAAAATAATTTCCTTACTTACATCAATTTGCTCACCCAGCATCTCTGACAGAGTTGTCTGCAAGAAATTTTTAAAGTCTGCCAACTCATTGCACTCCCAGAAAATATGTTCCCAATTACCTCTTTCTTCCCCATCACACCTCCAATATTGGCTTTCTACCTGAGGAAAAATTCTCTGGAGTCTACTTGGGGTATAAAAATATCTATGTAAGCATTTTCAAGCAAAAATCCTAAATATTTTAGATTTTGTTGCATATTTGGGAGACATACATAATCCCCCATTGTTTCTTTGTGAATTGCTTATCCAGTCTCTCTTCGCAATCATATCTCTCAACCTGGAAACATCAAAAATCTGGACAAGGCCCATGAAAAATAGGTACAAATTTGTATGCTGATTAACATCTAATTTGCATACATAATTACGTAACCCCACCCACTCCAGTGGAATTGTGGGATACCAAATTTCAAACGCAAACTGAAGAACGGTCAACCAAAATATGGCACCAGAGTTCCCCTGCAGCCATTCCAATGTCCCATTACCTGGCTATTTTTGCCTCATTTACCATAAACACTAATGTGTGCATACTGCTTTACTTCTACAATGATTATTTGGAATTTATTTTTACATTTTGCAGTACAACAATGCACAAACACTAACAAACATCTGATAAACAAAGCAATACTGTCTCACCATGAAAATAGACTTGGCATTAAAACTTCTCTGACCTTGAAACCAGTGGCGGCTGGTGACTTCAGATTAAAGGAGGGCTGCAGGAGACAGCTGAATGGGTGGGGCAAATGGGAAGGGGTGTGGCCAACTAGAAAGGGAGTGGAGCTATGCTCAAAACCACAACAACTGGAACTTTAATTAAATATGCTGCCCTGGGTGCCAAACAGTCATTATGAGAGTCGAATCAAGACAAAATGAAGTGTAGAAGAAAAAAATATTTCAATGCATTGGCCGCATGACAACTTACTTAATATCCCGATGGAAACAGGTTGTGAGGCATGAAAAAATAAATTAATTTTTAAATACATTACTGGAATGCCAGTCAAAATCAAGTATAAAAAAAAAACAAGCAGCACTCAACTCAAACCACTACTCTTTGCACTGCAGTTTTAATTATAATTTATATTCAGCTTTATAAAATTATCAAGTAACATGCTGAAAGTAGCAATCTCTGTGATACCCCCACTTGTAAAAATGCTTCTTATCCAAAAAAGACCTGCTGCCTGACACAACTATCTACTTATTTCATGGGGAAGACATGATCAAAGTAAAAAATGAACAGCAAACAAGAAACAAGCTCAAGGTAAATTAAAGGATTCCTGAACAAGTTATGGACGGCACATGATAGATTGGCATTCTGTTTAATTTACAGGTAAGCCTGCAAAGATGACTGCAAGTCTCCAACAAATGTAATGAGCTTCTGAAAATACTGTAATCCTGTCCTTTTATTACAAATAATGTCATATGCATTTCAATACCCAAGGCCTATACATTATCTAGTTATGTAAATATTCTCGGCATGGCAACAACGAAAAGGATTTCAATGCTGGTAATTCTTTAACAGTATGCTTATTAAAGCTTACTTGCAGCTTACAATCTCCGACAAGCTTACCTAATGGTCATTAAATCATTGCTACTTAAACAGAGCAACAGGGCACTGTGACAGCATGCATTTCCTGAATAATAAGAAGCATAAATCAACCGTATAAAAATATGACAGAAAACCAGAACATTCTGCAAATTCAAGGCCAGATGAAAAGCCACAGTCATACTTGTGGTCTAACTTGGATGGGGGAATACTCTGCACACTTACACTGCATAACTGCTCCTTGCCTTCCTTGGACACATCCAGAGCCACTACAATGGGGAGTGGGGTGCAACAAGTATGTCACAATTTGAAATGTCTCTGGCTGACAGTGATGGCTCTGACACTCATACCTCTCAACTTCAGAGCAAGAAATCTGGACAAAGCCATATATAGAACTAGAAGTGGGACACAGGCCCAAAAATAAGGACAATTTTTAAATATTGCTCTTATTAACTTAGATAATAGAACAGTAGTAGGTCTTGCATTAGTACAAATTTTCTGAAGGGTATGAAATCTGAAACTCAAATGTCTGTTATTATTTTCTAACTTCAATCTTTAATGACTTGCCACTAATTTGTCAGAAAACCACAATTTTACAGACCAAAATGTGATGCAAAAATATAAAGTTGTCACACAATACAGCTGGGAACCTGTCAAAAAAGGGACACCTTTTTAATATTAACACTTTTAACTTGAGCAGCTAACAAAATAAGAGCATCTACATGTATTTCTGAAATAAAAGTAAATCTATAACTCTGATCATTACAATTATTGTAAACCCTCCACGTTTTCTTCCAAAATTGCCATTTTGAGGAGGGATTATTAGGGGAGAGCAACATTTTGAGCCAAAATTGGGGACAATGGAGAGGTTTGGATATTCCTAATTCTACAAAGCGATTTGCACATACCTCTCAACCTCTTAATGCAGGAAATCTGGACAAGGCCAAATATATTGGGGGAACATACAAACACTACTAAAAGTTGCTCTTGTATAAACTTAAGACAGTTGATAGAATAACAGGTCTTGCATTAGCATGCATTTTTCTGAAGGTTATGACGTCTGAAACTCAATGTCTGTCATTTAGTGACTTCATTCCTAAATGATTTGCTAGAAAAAAAAATTTTGTGAGGAACAAACCAAAAATAAGAAGCAAATATCAATCCATTCTGCAAACATATGGACAACTAAGAGGTATAGTTCAACCGGGGCTGTCTGAGTCTGTTACCCCCTCACAAAATCATGGTCGAATGGAGCCTCCCCCCTGCAGCCATTCCAATGTTCCATTCCTTGGTTATTTTACTCCATTTAAGACCTGCGGTGGTGGTGCTGTGGTAGCGTTGTCGCCTCACAGTAAGACGCTGTCCGGTTGGATTCTCAGCTAGAGCATCTTCTGCGTGGAGACATGCGTGAATGGGCGTACCTTCGTTGAAGGTTGTGCATCAGGCCTGGCAAGCTGGTACGTAAAAATCAAATGCCAAGCATTAGCAGACCGGAGTTCTGCTGTGGCGACCCCTAACCGGGAAAAGCCTAAAGACACAAACAAACCATAAACATTGTAATGTGCATACTGCTTTACTTCTGCGATGATTTAGATTTCATTTGAAAGTTTTATTTTGCATTTTACAGCACAAACCCCTAATAGATATCTGTTAAACAAAGCAATGCAGTCTCACAATGAAAATAGACAGCATTAAAACTTCTCTGCCCTTGAAACTCGCATGCATTGAAACAGCATTGAAACCCACATTCAAAGAAAATAAATTTTGCCAGTGGCAGATAACTCTGGACTGTTTTCAAAATCATAGGCCCCTTGAACATGAAACATACACATGCTCTTTGATACACCTTCCTGACTGTATTACATTATATTCCTTATACAATACAGTACAGTTGTTATTGGGCATTTTTAATTTTTTCCAGTAAACAATGAAACAAAATGCATACACCAATGACAAAACTGCCCAATTCAGAACATTTTCATCATAAAAAGTCTACTCAACCTTCTATAGTCCACCAGTATCAGAAAATATGCACAATCTCTGAAGTAGTAAAATCCACATTAAAGAAATCTGTAACTAATAAAGACGTTGCTGCTAGCAAACAACTTTATATGTCATTGCTTCATCTACAAATAAAGTGTTTGTTGCCCTTGAAGAATAAATTGCCTATGTTGCATGCATTAAAAAATGATAAGCTAGTAATACCGCAATAGAGAATGGATAGCAAACTGTAACAGGTTCATAGTTACTAGGTATCTTTGCCAAAAAGGACTGCAGCATCCACCCCCTTTACAACACAGTACAGTATCAGCAGTGCATCTACCTACTGTGGGAGTAGAACCCACAGCCTTCTGCATCAAAAGCAAGTACACTACCCGTTGTGCTATTAACAATGCAAGCAGACTTAGCATAAGCAGCATTAAACTTTTGTTCCCCTGCAGCTCTCAGCTCCTTGTAAAATCTACGCGACACTCAGCTGTATCTCTGAACTTTGCAGCACAAGAAATCTGGAAAAAGCCAAAATTTATTGGGGGGGTGACAAAAAGGTCAAAAACTAGGGACACATTTTAAACATTGCTTGTATAATGTTGGAAAGTTGCTAGAATAAAATGCTGTGTTACCACCATATATTTCACTGGCACGTCTTGAACCCAGGGGACCCTGTGCAAAACAGTCAGAGCAACATACCACTATGCCAAATCAGCTGTTTTGTGAAAGAGGAAGACAGAAACTTAAATGGCTACCATTTAGTGAATTCAGTTCTCACCACAGCACAGCTCAACCTCTTAGCACAAAACACTTGAACAAAGCCAATAATGGGTGAATACAGCCCCCAAACATTCAGTGAATTCAGTTCTCACCATAGCTCTCAACTTATTAGCAAAAAACACCCGGACAAAGCCAGTAATGGGGGAATATAGCCCCCAAACATATTCAGTGAATTCATTTCTTACCATAGCTCTCAACCTTAGCACAAAACCTGGATGAAGCCAATAATGGGGGAATACAGTCCCAAAAATAGGGACAAATTTCAAATATCCATCTTATACACTTAGAAAATTGCAAGAATAAAAGCTTTTGTGTTACCATGCACTTTCTGAAGAATATGAAGTCTGATATTCAAATGTGTGTCATTTTTAACATTTGTTAACCAGGAAAGTCTGACTTGGAACAAAAGCTAATTTTTAGCAGATGCCCAGGGAGAAACACTCCCGACAGACACATGTCTTTGTAAGATGGGAGGACACTAGAGGAAACAAAAACAGGGAGGGCATACAGACTCCACACAGAAGGTAAGGCACCCCAGCCAAGAATCAAACCAGAGTACATGTAGCTGTCAGGCAACAATGCTACCACTGCACTAATGCACTACTGGCTTTGCAAGGACACAAAAATACAGAAACCACAGATTTTATGAGGAACAGAACAAGTATGAGGGAAAAATCTGCAACATTTTTACAAATGGTGGTGGGTACGGAATTCAGGCTCTTGCCACCTGGGCCCAAGGTGCAGGATTCAAGCCTTATTCTCTACCCACCACCATGTAGCACCTGGGGCATTTCACACACACACACACACACACACACACACACACACACACACACACACACACACACACACGATAGATGTAGATCCCTTCATTGCAGCATTAAATCCACAGCCATTGGAGCACTACAAGCCTGCCCATGCACTACATTCTTCCCTATGTCCGTTGGAGCATTAAATCCACCACAGCCCGCGAGATGTTCTTCCTCCGACGAGACTCCCAGCCTGCCGATATTGCACTCCGATCCCTTTCCAGCGACAGTCTATGCAGTTACAACTGCATAGACTTCTGGGATCTCTGCTCTTGAATGTTTCCTAATCCAGACTGCTGCTGAGATGGTCTGCAGATATCGGAAATGCTGCTTGTGCGCATGCGCGAAGGTCTGCTATTTGCAATAGTTTTTTTATTTTCTTTTTTACAGCTGGAGGGGCTGCAGTCCGGCAGTCCAATAGCACGGGCCACCCCTGCTTGAAACTCACATTCATTGAAACACCATCGAAACTCACATCACATCCAAAGAAAATGCATCTGGTCAGTGGTGGATAAAGATTACCTTTGGGCTGTTTTCATATCATTGGCCCCTTGCACCCAAAACAAGAAACATACATGTGTTCTTTTCTTTGATAGACCTTCCTGACTTTATTAAGTTATATTTCTTGTATAATACAGCACAGAGTGCATTTTAAATGTATTGTTTAAACATTTTTCCAGTAGCCTGTACTGTAGGCAATGAAACAAAATACATGAACTAATAATGACAAAACTGCCCAATTCGGAACATTTCCATCATAAAAGACCACTTCAACACCCACACTATAAATAGAATGACAGTAGTGTAAGCCATAGGCATTTTGCACAGCTTCAAACACTTATTTTCACTTTCCGTTATTTTTTTTTTTTGGGGGGGGGGGCAAAAGGTCAAAAACCAGGGACACATTTTAAACATTGCTTGTATAATTTTGCAAAGTTGCTAGAATAAAATGTTGCGTTACCACCATGCATTTCACTGGCAAGTCTTGAATCCAGGACCCTATGCACTACAGTCAGAATAACATACCACTATGCCAAATCAGCAGTTTCCTGAAAAATAGGAAGATTGAAACTTAATGGCTATCATTTAGTGAGTTCATTCACTTCTCACCATAGCTCTCAAGCTCTTAGCACAAAAAACCTAGACAAAGCCAATAATGAGGGAATACAAATTCAGTTCTCACTTCTCACAGGTGAACTATAATAATTACCTAGATTTAGTGATTCCTTATGGGTCTTTGCGAAGAAATCTGACATACAAAACACAGAGATATAGTCTGATTCACAGAAACCATGTCAAAAAGCAACGAGACAAGATACAGTTTCATTTTACACATTTAAAAAAAAATATTCCATGGCTGGAGTTTTTAGAGCCTTTTAAAGGAGATTATTAAGCCTACTGGTCATGCAATTTACATATCAGTAACATCTATTAATTATACTTGAGGTCCATTAACCTGACCCCTTAGCTTTAGCAGCAGCATTTGCAAAGGAATTTAGCGCTACAGTGAAAAATCCTCTTCTACACACAGTACTGCATTCACTCATCCCATTGCTGTTCCCACTCATAATTAAATAAGAATATTCTATTTTCACTTCAGTTTGCCGGGGTGGTACGGCGGTAGCGTTGTTACCTCACAGCAAGAGGCTCTCCCGTTCGATTCGCAGCTGGGCTTGGGAGTGCCTTCTGTGTGTAGTCTGCATGTCCTCCCCGTGGTTGGATAGCATTTGAAAGACATGCGTGCGTAAATGGGCATGCCTTTGTTGAAGGTTGGGCATCGAGCTGGCACCTTGGCGTTTCGTAAAAATCTACTGCTAATCATTAGCGGACCGGAGTTCTGCTGTGGTGACCCCTTACCGGGAAAAGCCGAAAGACAAACAACAACATTCTATTTTCACTTCAAAGAAAAAAATCACCAAGAAGCAAGTATGGGTCTGATAACAGCTTCCCTGACTCTGATGGGTTAGAATTTTGGGAAAAGAAGTGCTGTACATGTTACTTATTACTTCTTAAGGATATGTGTACAGTCTGCCATTACAACAAGTGAAAATACCATCCAAATGGAAAATGAAAGTAGTTATCCCATTTCCAGAATCCCATGCATTATCTGTCACATCACAATCCAAGCTTTTGTGATCACTACCAAGCCTAATCAAAATTCTGGAAAAGCTGACTAAAGAAAAAAAAAGGTAAAATGCCCTGACAGATGTGTTCTTTTCTCCAATCACCAACACTATGGCTTTTGCCTACAACTGCAACTGCCACCATGACAGTCATAGCTCTCAAAACTGGACAAACAACAAAGCCAATAATGGGGAAATACAAATTCTGTTCTCACGTCTCACCATAGCTTCTCAACTCTTAGCACAAAAAATCTGGACAAATGGTGGAGGCTAAGGACTTTAGGCTCTTTTTGGTATAGGGTTTGAGCCTGAAATACCTCTAGCCACCAGGTGTATTAAATGGGGCCATTTTCACACACACACACACACACACACACACACACACACACACACACACACACACACACACACACACACACCTCATTTCTTACTTGAGTCCAATCGTTTCTTACTTGAGGATTCCCCATTCCCCCGAACAGTGCTGCTGCAAATAATCCATCCATTATTGCTCATTGTTCCTGCTCACATTTGCAATCAGAAATGAAGGGGTGCCACTCAGGAATCGTGGCACCCCTTCATTTGGACCCCAAAATTCAGTAAAAATGAGTAATTCAGTATGGTTGGGAAGTGTGTTCCCAATCCTTTCTAACCTTCTCTGATTGATTCTTTTAGTTATTATGAGAGCCCTATGGTCTGTCTGTTCTGCACGAGAAGTCCTGTGAAAAGATTTGCTCCTCTAGCAGCAAGTTTAAAGTACGAGGGAGTGGGACATCTGTAAGTCCTGCAGAATGACCTACCCTTTGCTCCCTTAGGCTGCTCACAAACTCTACAGCTGCCAGTACAGGTAGAAGAGGTGTGCATGTTCCAGTACACTGACACACACACACACACACACACACACACACACACGCTAACTTTTTTCCCTGGTTCAGCATGAAGGTCACACCAAAATTAAGTGCAAGCCATCACACCCCCCTTAAAATGACAGAAGTGCTACAGCCCTAGCAGCTTCCCTCCTGGATGTCTGAGCTAGTATCAGCCACTTAAGCTCATTTATTTATTTATTTTATTTTATTTGACATTTGTTTACTGGGGGTGGTCTGACTGGGTCTGCAGAACCCATTTTCAACAGAGGCCCAGGGAGAAAAGCTCCACATACAGTACAATAAAAATACAGTAAAATCCAATACAGTACAAATCACATTAGAAATACTATACAAAATAAGTTGAAAGAACAAACTGTGTTACAATATATACTACACATCTAAACAATTCTATACAGTTAAAAACATTATAGACAGTAGTCACTCTCATTATATGTGATGTAGTGTCCAAACAAATTGTACGTAGGTAGAGCAATGTACAACATTGACTGCTATAGTACATGAAAAACTAAATAAATAAATAGAATGTTAGTTTCCATCAGGAAAGTAATAGCCAGAAAATTAGTGATGCAGAAAGATAGTGAGAGAGAGTTAAAAAAAAACAGAAGCAATACAGTCTGAGCAGTACCTTAAGGATATGATATAGAAACAGAGAAGGAGTTAGAAGAGTCTTAGGATCTTATAGTCTGTGAGGGATTGAAATGTGACAGAAGAGGAGGATGAGGCTAGTGTGGAAGAAGAGGAAGTGCTGAGCATCAGGCAGGCTTTATGCAGGAGCAGAGCCATGTCTTTTTGAGATTATTTTTAAAGAGGCTTTGAAATGGGTTAGGCCAGACATAGACCTGGTAGCTAGAAGCATTGAATTCCAAAGTATAGAGACAGAGTATGAATACACCAAGTGACCTGGTTTTCTTACGGGTTTTGAGATAGCTAAGAGATTGTTGTCTTCTGATTGTATGGATTGATTTGGTGTGTAAGGTGTGACTAGATTGCTTAGCGCAAGGCAGGCAGTAGGCTTGAAAATAAGGTTGTGCAAGGTGGATAGCCAAATAAAGGCAAGTTGGTAGGAGAGTTCAAGTTAGTTTAATTGTTTGAGTGGTTCACAGTGGCATGTGTGATATTTAGAGTTTATGGCAAACTTTGCAACTTTGTTGTAGCACTGTTCCAACTTGCTTAGGGTAGAATTTTGTAAGTTAGTTAAGCTAGGGGGAACCATAAAGAAGGGAGGGAAGTAAAAGTGTTTTTACAAGGGTAGTTTTGGTTGCTGCAGTAAATAAATGTTTGTTTATATATAAGAGTCCCAGTTTTTGGTGAGTTTTCTTTATATTCTGCTGTATATGGGGGTCAAATGAAAGTTTATTGCCAATGATAACACCTAGAAGTTTGGTTTCCTGCATTATTTCTATGACAGTGTTGTCAGATGCAAGGATATTGAAATGATCAGTGACAGGGAAGGTGTTTTTGGGATAAAAGAGTACTAGTTTTGTTTTTTTTGGATTAAGAAAGAGTTGGGCATTTCTTAGCCAGGATTTGACTGCAGTAAAGGACTATTGAGTTTTAGAAAGCAGTTCTGGTAGTGACTGAGCAGTGCAGATTATGGTGGAATCATCAGTGTATTGAATAAGGGTCCCACGGTGAGAGGCAGTGTGAAGGTTGTTTGTGAAAATGTTGAAGAGTAGGGGTCCTAGGATGGAGCCTTGAGGGACTCCAGTAGGGTTGTGCAGAAAGGGTGAGAGTTCATTGGACCATTTCACTGCTTGTTTATGATCCTTGAGGTAGCTCTGAAACCATTTTACTGTGTTATGTGAGAAGTCTAAGTTAGACAGTGTGTTTAATACTTTGTGGTGAAACACTGTGTCAAAGGCCTTGGAGAGATCAAGGAATACTGAGGCTGTATAGTATCCTGCATCTCTGGCCTTGTTTATGCTGTCTGTTAAAGATAATAGGGCTGTAGCTGTGCTGTGGCTAGGTCAGAAGCCATGCTGGGTTTTGGATAAAAGATTGTTTTTCAATAAATATTGCAACATTACCTGCTGATGGATACCCCTCTTGAGAATTTTGGATATTGGTAACAAGATGGATATAGGACGGAAATTGGATAGATCAAAAAAGTTCTCTACTTTGTAGATGGGGGTGATGTGAGATTGTTTCCATATGGTAGGTACTTCTGATTCAGATAAAGACCTATTTATAAGGACAATGATTGGGTAGCCGATTGAATTAGCAGCCAGTCTGAGGTAGTGTGGTGGGGGGGGGGGGTTGTCAGCTGAAGTAGAGCAGGGTTTTAGTTTATGTAGCAGTTTCTTAATGGTGTCAGTAGGTATGGGCTGAAGTGAGAATGGGGTTTGTATGACATTTTGTTGAGTAGGGGTGTTAGTAATGACAGGGTTAGAAGTAGCTGATGGTCTGCGGTTGCTTTCTGAATAGGTTGAAGGTGGGGGGTACAGCAATAGGGGGTTAGTAGGTCTGATATTGATTTTATGAAGTTAAAGTTTTCAGCTAGTTGTGATGGGGGGTATCAGGTAAAAGGGTGTGGTCTCTATTTGTTCGAGGGTTAAGTAGAGAAGATATGGAGTGCCAAAATGTATTGGGGTTGATTTTATGTTGGAGTTGAAGCTGGGAATAATATTACTTCTTAACTCTGTTGATTAGTTTTGTCACTTTGTTATGTAGTGTTTTGAAATTAACATGATTTTGTTAATTTTTGTTCTGTTTCCAGATTATCCAGGCTAGGTCCCTTTGCTTCATCAGGTGTTTACATTCCTTAGAGAGCCATGGTGCTGAGTTCTTTGTGATTCTTTTCATATGAATGGGAGCTTGGGTATTAAGTATGTGAAGGAAGGTATTATTAAAGTATAGTACATCATCATTAAGGGATAGTTGTTTAAGGGGTGTCCCGTCTATTTCATCTAGGAGATTGTTGAATTTATGCTGACAAAGGTTGGGTGAGTTCCTAACTGATTTTATAGTGTATACTCTTGGTTGTTGGGAGTTTGTTCTAAGGGAATACACTGGCAGATGATCACTGAGGGAGCTAGACAATGTACCGGTAGAGGGGTAATTGGAGAGGTGGGATACTAGGATCCAGTCTAGGGTGGATTGGCAGGTAAGATTTTTGCTATAGTTTGTTGGAGTATTGATAAGCTGAGAAAAAACATGCTGATTTATACTATTTGTGGGGGAGTTGGAAGCTATAGTTTGCCAGTCTATATTTACGTCCCCTAAGATTATTGTTTCAAGGTTTATTGTTTGGGATGTCCACAACAAAATATTTTCCAACACTGGTATATTGTTACCTAGTGGGATATATATATTACCATTATACAAATTATTTTTTATATGTTGGGGTTCTAAAAAGAGATTAGTACCTAGGCATTGGAAAAGGTGGGTATATTACTGGTGTAGGGTGTGATGTTGAGCATAGAGGGATATAGAAGGGCTATACCCCTCCCCCCTTTTTTAGATCGATCTCTTCTGGTTATTGCAAACTTTGGAGGTATTTTTTCCAAGTCTGTTACACCGGGATGTAGCCATATTTCTGTAAGGGCTAGTATGTCAGGTTTATTTCGATCCATTCAGGCATGTAGTGGGGCTATTTTATTATATATAATTCTAAGGTTCAGTGTAAGTATGTTTAAATCTTTAGGATTAGTCTTGTGGTTGGGATTAGAGGGTGGGCCAGGGTTAGGATGTATGTCTCCACATTTGAGTAGGTAGATAATGAGGAAGGAGTACCATGAGAAGTGTTTTTTTATTCCAAGGTGATGGTATTGGTATCAAGTGTGGTTTCATAGAAGGCCAATTTGTGGCTTGAATAATATGGGAGGGTATAGGGGAAAAGCTGGGAGGAGATATGTGAGAAGCTGTGTTGTTTATTGGGGTGATGGTTGAAGGAGGTTGTTGATGTGTATTAGTGTGTGGGGGTAAGCAGGGGATACAGCTGTAGCGAGGTTGAGAATTAAGAGTAAAGAAGCTAGGCAGGTTAGAAGGAGCATGTTAACTGTGATAGTGGGTTTAACAATAGTAAAAGTGGTATTTGTGTTTCAGAATGTAATATCAGGTGTAAACAGAGATTATGTTATCTTGTGTTATGTGTGCAGCTAAAGGTAAGGTTGGAAAGGTTTTGACTTCAGGGTGGGTTTTGACAACGAGGTTAGGTGCTTTGCTCTGTGGTTTGTGATAGGAGGGGTGGGAGAGATGTGACTGGTCAGTAGCAAAATTATGGTTCAGTGTTAGTATGTGTGTATAATAGAAGAGAAAGTGGTAAGCCTGGAGTTAATGTAAGACAGTTTGAGGTGGTGATAGTATTGTGATGGTAAAGCTATGACAATACCCAGATTTGCTCTGAGTTGTTGCACAATGGTACCTCCTATACTGAGCCAACAGATATTCCCAACATACTGGCCGACAGATTCATCCCTCTCCATAAAGAAGGAACGACTACAGATCCTGGTAATTATCGCCACATTAGCCTGACAAGTCTGATATGTAAGGCAATGGAGTGCATCATTATGGACCTAATTAATAAAGATAAATGGAATCTCCAAACTCTAGATCCCATGCAGTTTGGTTTTGTGAAAGGTAGATCATGCCTGCTCAACCTGGTTGACTTCTTTGAGTCAGTCACCAGAGTGTTGAATGAAGGTAAGGCAGTTCATACAGCCTACCTCAAACTGGCCAAGGCCTTTGATACCATTCCTCACTCAGGAATTATTGATAAGCTCACCAAAGTAGGCATCAACCCCTATATCATTAGATGGGTTGCAAATTGGCTCACAGATAGAACACACAGTGTGAAAGTAGCAGACTCCAGGTCAGACTGCTTACCAGTCATGAGTGGAGTCCCACAGAGATCAGTCCTGGGTCCACTCCTGTTTGGCATCTACTTCTCAGAATTCCAGGCCAGCATGGAGGGACTCTGGCTGACCAAATTCACAGACAACTGCAAGCTGGGAGCCATTATTAACTTCACAAGTGATGCAGACATCCTACATAAAGGCCTCACTGAGACCAATGACTGATGTTGAAACCACGACCTTAAGCTTAATGCCAAAAATGCGTATTCGTCCGCTTTGGGGAAAACTCAGTTCCCACTAATTACCACATCGATGGGAGCCTACTGAACACTAAAGGCATTATAAGAGATCTGGAGACACAGGTTGACAGAAATCTCTCCTTTGACCACCACATTGCCACTGTGGTCAGAACGTCCTTCTATGTGGCACATCTCATTATCAAGGGTTTTGCATCCAGGAAGAAAGAGGTCATCATTTCTCTCTACTCTTCCCTCATTAGACCAATCATAGAGTATAATGCCTCATTTAGCATGTACCTCACTAGACACCTGCAACAGTTGAAGAGGCCACAAATGTACCTCACGAGGAGGATCCTAGGTCTTAAACACTTATCCTACATGGACAGACTCAAAAAACTCCAGCTATTCTCTATCTGATATCGTCTACTAAGAGACTATCTCTGCTTGGCTTACAAAGCCATGTCTGACCTAGCTCTGCTAGAAATGCTACATCTAAAGAAATCCCAATCACTCCACACCACACGCTTCAGCGACCTAAGCCTCATTACCAGTCAACGGAACATGCTGGAGGAACAGGTTTATAACCCAGAGACTGCCCATGCTCTGGAATAAACTTCCCATACATGTCAAACAGTGCACCTCACTGGCCCTCTTCAAGAGATGTCTTGATGAGTGGATGGGAAATAGAAAGTTCACCCCGGGGATCACTCCAGTGGCTCTACTTGATAGAGGCACCGGGAACTAACGATGGGCAGCACCATGCCAGGGCACTTCTATGGGGTAAGCTTGTAAAGGCCCCAGGACCATTAGCCTAGTACACACCTATGAACCTATGATTATAGGAATGAAGGGGAGTGGTTTGCTTGGGATATAAGTAGAGGTGCTGGGGAGGGTGGTATATGGGGGAAGGGCTGGGGAGCAGAGTGAGCGAAGTGAATGGAGCAGGAAGAAGCCCCCCTAATGGTTTATCACCATAAACAATCAGTGAGGTAGAATGTTCATGGATACAAAGACAAGGTGACTGAACTCTGAAAACACGACTCAACTCACAGCATCTAATTTTATAGTTATGGGCTTTTCAATGACTTTTCCATGAATCTATTACACTGATAAGAGTAAAATATGCTGAAGTAACTGTTAATGTAGCTTCACCTTCAGCAGTAAAAGGCTTGTGAGTGCAGTGAGTAAGTGGGTGTGGGGATATCCTTCCAGCAGATTCAACACTACAAACAGAACACACTAGTGCATGGCCTAACAAATTAAATTATTAGTTCAAGTCCTGGAAATTGCCTTACATACATTTAACTCAGAGTATGTTTTCCTTGTGAACTTTTGCAACTGCAGGTGAAATTCCGCTGTGCAAGTTCTTTAGGTAGTGAGATATGATAACTTTTGGAGCAGCAGGAGTCAGACTTACTATGTGCTTGTTTCACTGGCAGATAGAGAGAGAGAGAAAGCTAATAAGGATTTCTTCATGGTTGAACTAGATAGGTACAGTACTATGTGTCTATACTCATCCACATTAAGTAACGTTTGGCAAACAAGAGTAGTCCACTGTATTTCACAGTTGTGCATTTCACCTTTCTAGCCTTTAAACAGGACAATAAGAAAGCTTACAGGAGACAATTGTAGGTATGCAAGTTTGTGATTACTAAAAACAAAAATGGTGGCTTCCACGGAATAGGAGGAGACAAAGAAAAATAAACTCATAAGAGATATGTGTTTGCATGCAAATATGAGGTTACTGAAATGTAGGTTTACAGATGTTAGAGAGACAGGTAGCACGCCTACCTGTTAGTTCACACTCTTTGCTACACAACATACAACAACATACAGTCTGTAAATCTGCTATTTTAGACTTAGAAAAGGCAGCCAACTAAAGTGTGTAGCACGTATGAAAAAGCAATAAGCAGAAACCCTAGTCAATGAAAAAACTCTTCACAAATAGAAACACTCATATATTAGTAAGTGCCTACAGTATCCAGTAACTGAGCTGTTCATGCAAGCATAAAATCAGGTATTAAAATAGAAGCCTTCAAGTAGGAGGGGTAGAAATATATATTTTCATAACAAACATATGCACTACAGATTAGCAGGGAGAAAACAAAATAAAACACTTAGCCAGGTGGCAACAGACTTACTTAAACTCATCCTCCCTTGCCTTTTCTTTCAGACCCTTGTGTTGCTGATAAGATATGGGCTGCCTAGGCCATAATCGGGGCTTTATTCCTCTACACAATAGGAACGGGCAGGTGTGGTGCAATTTCTACTACATCTGCCCCTGATCATTTGAATTTTAAGGTTGTGGATTATAGCCAAAGGGGAATGAGGTCATACTAGAAAGAAATTGTTACCTGTGCGTAGGATATGAGGGCTGTACTGATGGAGTGTGATTTGTTTCAGATGCGATATTAAGGTGTGTTTTTTCCTACCAGTACTTGGCTGATGCTAGCCTGTTTGGTGTTGAGGCAAAAGTAAAGGAACCCAGATCATTATGAGGCAAACAAATAGTGATTCTGCAATTGTTTTAATCAGCAACACCTTTTTGTATTCTAGCGAATGCAATTTCCAGCTTGCATTTGGGTTACAATATACATAATAGCTGTCACAATACATTCACTCAAGTGCTGGGTATAAAACAGCCATGTAAATAGAAATAATTGTTTCTTTTGTTGTTTTATATCTGTGTGTGTGTGTGTGTGTGTGTGTGTGTGTGTGTGTGTGTGTGTGTGTGTGTGTGTGTGTGTGTGTGTGTGTGTGTGTGTGTGTGTGTGTGTGTGTGTGTGTGTGTGTCTGTGTGTGTGTGTGTGTGTGTGTGTCTGTGTGTGTGTGTTCGTGCATGCATGCGTGTGTTATGTATATTCTAAGAGGGTTATTGAATTTCTTCTTGCTCAGCAAAACAATCCACTGATTAAGACATCCTATAGAGATTAAGACTTGTATAACAATTCTTTGTTAGTTTTGTGTAACTTTTTATACATGACTAAGGGCACAGCTAACTGCCATAATAAGTAATTAACATTCTGACCCAGCGTGCCACCATTTTCTTTTGGGAAAGTTATCTGTGAAAAATAATGAAAATGAAACATATTCATCCATATTCTTGAATGTTCCTTCTGTTACTGAAACCTACCTTTTACTGAAACCCTTTGAACTGAAGTTCATTAAAGAACCCCCTGAGATCTGTTTCCATAGTGTGTTTAGCAAACCAGAGAGGTCTTAACTGTCTAATTAACTTGAAAGCAGGAGGTCTTGTGCTTGGCGTAGATCAAGAACGGAAGAAAAGCTCCTAGGCAGTCATCCATGCTCTGAATGACTGTGGAGTACTTAATTAGAATCAGTTAGCAATATTTGCCTTTGACAAAGTTTGTTTCCGTGATTTAAAATGGCACTGAATCCCTCTATTTTTCTTAGTCTAGCCTTTCTTTATAAGTGACCTTGAATGCATGTCTGCTGTCAGTAAAAGTTAAGAAATGTTTATGCTGTCAAGATAGGGAAGACTTCAGTTGCCAGTAGGATATGTCATTTAAAATGGCACTATTTGCCAGTAGGATATGTCATTTAAAATGGCACTATTTCTTTATTATTGCATTCACTGGCTAACTCCAAAGTAGGCCCAGTGTAATGATAAATAACATTATTTCACTGAAGAAAAATCCATTTCAAACACATCATTGATTCCCAGCATTTCTGAACATGAAAAAATTGTGAAAAAAGACATGGGAATTTCTTGGGTAGAGGTTAATATATTTTTTTAAGTTCTCCAAGTTATGAAAATCTTACCAAATATACCTGGTGGAATTGTTTCATAATACTTCCATTTTCCACATTATGATTTGGGACTAAACAACTGAATACTTCTGAGTTTTGACCTACATAAAATTATTGTAGTTCTGATGAAAAGCACTGATCTGCAGCCTTGAGTAACAGACTGTTCCCTGCTGTATTTTTTCAGCATTAGAAATAGCATTTGGGTTGTGACTTTGTAAATTAGGATTAGCAGACTCAGATCTCAAGACAGTAGGTACTGTCAAAGAAGGCTCCTGATTTGGTGGTGGGGTTAAAAGTGGAAAAGGGTAAAAAATAGTCATTATTTTTTAACACTTTTTTAGGTCATTTTGAAAGAATGAAGGTGTAATTTCTTAAAACTGTTTTCCTTATATATTACATATTGGATTGGAGGATCAATTGGAAATGTGGATGGATAAATGCGTTATTCCATAGAAAACATATTGCAGACTTCAAGAGAGCTTTTAAATGAAGTTATACTGCTGGTGAATTTCAGTGGAGAACCTGCAGTTAAGGTGAAGATATGTGAGAAGTGAAGTGCATATATAATATACTAAACAACTGAATACTTCTGAGTTTTGACCTACATAAAATTATTGTAGTTCTGATGAAAAGCACTGATCTGCAGCCTTGAGTAACAGACTGTTCCCTGCTGTATTTTTTCAGCATTAGAAATAGCATTTGGGTTGTGACTTTGTAAATTAGGATTAGCAGACTCAGATCTCAAGACAGTAGGTACTGTCAAAGAAGGCTCCTGATTTGGTGGTGGGGTTAAAAGTGGAAAAGGGTAAAAAATAGTCATTATTTTTTAACACTTTTTTAGGTCATTTTGAAAGAATGAAGGTGTAATTTCTTAAAACTGTTTTCCTTATATATTACATATTGGATTGGAGGATCAATTGGAAATGTGGATGGATAAATGCGTTATTCCATAGAAAACATATTGCAGACTTCAAGAGAGCTTTTAAATGAAGTTATACTGCTGGTGAATTTCAGTGGAGAACCTGCAGTTAAGGTGAAGATATGTGAGAAGTGAAGTGCATATTTAATATACGATGGTACTACAAATCATGGCTTTGAAAAATCATTTTTTGTAGTGCCAACCTGTGCAGAATTCAACAGTTCTGTTCTCCTTCTAAATGACCTGAAACACTTATTGAAAAAATGACTATTTTTTACTCTTTTCTGCTTTAAAATCAGGATTCTATTTCCTTTTGCAATTATTACACTTCTTGCTTAAATTCCAAATGATCCAACAGTCAAACAGGTTTCCAGCTTCATATTTACTATCCATGTGCATTATAAATTAATGCATTGAGTAAAGCCCCTTATTTCAGTTATCTGCATTTATTTGATTTCTGTTATTTCAAATGCGCCAGCTTGAGAGGCACTGGAGCTTTTATTCCTAAGTGCCTGACAGCATACACCTCACAGCTAGAGTTGACTGACTTCAGACAAGCAAGACAGATGTGTTAAGTTTATTGTGGTCAGAACAGAATGACTCAAAATATTTTTCTTGCCTTCGCAACACTTAATATTTTTAAAGAGAGTCATATGTTATCTACAGATTTCTAAGTTAGTCTTGGACCAGCTTATTTAAATGCTAGTCGTGTTTATTTTGTTAGATCATCACTGAAGACAGTGATTGAAGCTGGAGAAAAACACTTTCCAATCAGGTGAGAGAAATGAAAGGCAGCCTATAAAATGTAAGCTGCAGAACACAAGCCCACAATTGCCTGACTCAGAACACCCATGAAATCATCATTTGTATAGAAGCAGGTGTCTGTGATTAGCTGCTAGTGTTGCTATTTCTGAGCTGTATCCTGTTTTGGCACCATTAAGTATGTTTGCCAAGTCAGAATGTTACATCTCAGTGGTATTCAATGTTATTCAATTGCTCCATATAAAGCAATAATATTTAGGATAAGAATTTGTACTGTGCTTTTACCTGAGTAGCATTATTTTGTTTATATGAACATTGGATAACCTCATTAGAGTAAAAGTGATTGCTTTTGCTAGTGAGATTTATACCTGCTAAATTTCCTTTATTTTACAGTGTGCTGTGTTTGCTTTATTTTAGTGTTAACACTAGTTAAGAATGTTTCATGTACAAATGGAAAAAATAAGTGTATGACTCTTACTGGGCATTTTAAATGGGCATTTAAATGTCTCTTTTTATATCTGTTAATTAGTCCGAAGTCAAAGGCCTAAAAGGATTACTCAACCTTGTGGGGTGAGTAAACGTATTGTATGTGTTGCATTGCAGAATTTTCTTTTATATTTTATTTTTATTTCTTAGATCCATGGTCAGTGGCTGTGGACATTTTTTTACTCTTACTTAGTATTTCATATCATGCATAAGATTAAATATGAAGGCTGTATCATCGTGTGGACAGCAGACTGACTCAGTGGTATGATCTCTGGATCACAGCTCGAAGATTAAGCCCTGACTTCCGTTCATTATTTGTGTGGAGTTTACATCTTCTCCCTGTACCTGCACAGGTTTTGTCCAGGTATGCTAGTTTAGTCCTACCTCCCCAAAACTGATTGATGGACTGCACAGCTTGGCTATTCATTTCATTTCTCAATAGAAGTGCCCCTCTGAGGAGTCCACATGTCCTCTATGCGTCCGCCTGTGTTTTCACTGGGTATAATGTTTTCCTCCCATGTTACAGAGATGTGCTATAGGTGAACTGGTAATCTTCCAAATTACCAGTATGTGTGTGCGTGTGTGTGTGTGTGTATACACGCATGTGTCCATATGTGTGTTTCTGTGTGCCTTATAATGTGGGAGTACACATTCAGTATTGAGTTCACTGAATGCTTAGATTGTAAGCTCTGGCTTTCACATTACCCTGTATTATGTTAAGCAGGTTAATGGAAAAGTGAATGGGTAAATTAAGAAAAAAAAGCTGAAGTAAAGATGGGATTCAAAGTATTCCTCAAGGATCACAAATGTGGAGTCTTAAGGGAAAAGCAGTGGCCCTATCCTACCAAGTCAAGCACTGAAGCAGTTGTAAGGTCATCCAATGTATATTTATTGCAAAGACAATAAAAAGAGCTGTCTTGTTTTAAATTAATGTTCAGCCAAGAAGAACTACTGCCCTGGATATTTTCTGTTATTGCTGATACTGTTCTGTACTTTCTATATCAGTTACCTAGATTATTTCACCTTTAATATACCTTGCATGATATTTATGTCCACTAAAGGTGAAATGAAAGCACATGAGAAAACAAGATGGATGGAGCCTCCAACTGCCTGCCAAGTTGCATTGTCCAGAGAGCTTAAGGAAACACTTCCTGTCTGTACCGAATGCAGTAGATTGATGGGGCCACAGTAATCCAGCAACTTCTGAAACCTTCCTCCAAAGTTTAATTAAAGGAATGAACACTGGGTTAGAGCACAGAATATCTGTCCAGCTGTCACCAGGTGCAGCAGCATTTGTGTGTGTTTAAGCAATGAGCATGGCACTGTTCAGCATTACAACTATTCTCCTACTACACCATCATTATGTCAGGAATAGGATGGTGATACAGTGTGTCCAGATACCACCGATACTATAGACACAGGAAGTCTTAACGTTGTTCTTACTATACCGTCACCCAGTTGTCCCTATGGAAACTGTACATGCTACCTTAAAGATAAAGTGCTGTTGGAGGGGATGGGATGGTGAATATTAGTGAATATATGTACCTTAGTGCTTTGAATACCAGCCACTCTGCACTGATGTAAGGAGAAGTCCAAGTCAGCTTATATCTTAAAAAAAATATATGTCTGTATATATATATATATATATATATATATATATATATATATATATATATATATATATATATACATACACACACACACACACATCTGTGTGTGTGTGTGTGTGTGTGTGTGTATGTATCTGTACATCTCTCTCTCTCTACCTACATACATATATCTACACACACACACACACACACACACACACACACACACACACACACACACACGCACACACACATATACAGATGTTGTTCTTGTTCTTTTGAGTGAAAGACTCAAAGTCAGCATCTGTTTGTTTGTTACACTTTAATTGGCAGAAACAGATGGCTGACAGATTTGCCAGGTCAGTTGTCCCTGGGAAGGAGAATATGTCCTTTCCCAAGGTATTGTGCAATCTTGGATTTAGTATATAATTAATTAGCTGAGGGTGAGGGGTGCATGGGGGCTTTCCCCCTTGCAATAACAGTTGTTTATTTATTTTACAAAGTAAATGTCAAAGTAAACCTTATTGTCATTTAGGACATGTGTGGACCTAAATGAAATTACGAGTATCAGCTCACCATGAGAGTACAAAAGAAGCATAGGATACAATAAATACAACATTAAGACATATCAAGTAAAGGAATTAGAGACTAATGACTATGCCACAATAACATAAGAAAAAAGCTTACCCCCCATGTAGTCATATAAATACTGTACAGTAGCAGCAAGACAGATAAGATTGGTTATTGCACGTGAACTAAAACTGTCACTCTTTATGTATTATTACATAAAGCAAGTAACGGGCAATTGCACTTGAATGTAAATATATAACTAAATAAATAATTATTGGACATTCCAAACAAGGCATTGTTATTAAGTTAATTGATGGTAGAGTCCATAGGGCTGGTGTCCGAGTTAATAAGTCTCATCACTGTTGTGTAGAAGCTGTTATTGAATCTGGAGGTCCTACAGCAAATATTGCACTACCTCCTGTCAGATGACAGTTGTGTAAACCAGCTGTGTGCAGGGTGTGAGGAGTCATTAAGTATCTTACTGTGAATAGCTCTTGGATTGATGGTAGACTGGCGCCCATGATTTTCTCAGCAACTCTCACCACTCTTTGTAGTTTCTTCTTTTCATCTACTGTACAGTTCTCAAACCAAACTGTGAAGTTACAGGTGAGACCGCCCTCAACAGCTCCTCTGTAGAAGGTGGAGAGAACAGGAAGTGGGAGCTTACAGGCTCAGAGTAATCCTTGAAGCATGTGCAGTTAGGTGTTAATATGCTGTCCTCACTATTCTTCTTCTTTCGGCTTTTCCCGGTTAGGGGTCGCCACAGCGGATCACCTGTCCGCTCATGATTGGCAGTGGAGTTTTTACAGTGTCGAGTTGCCAGCCCAGCGCCCAACCTTCCACAGAAGGCACACACACGCACTCACACTCACACCTAGGGCCAATTTAGAGTCTCCAATCCACCTGCAGCATGTCTTTGGGATGTGGGAGGAAACCGGAGCAACCGGAGGAAACCCATGCGACCACAGGGAGGTCATGTAGACTCCGCACAGAAGGCACCCCAGCTGAGGATCGAACCGGAGAACCTCTTGCTGTGAGGCGACAATGCTAACCACTGCACCACCGTGGCTGCCCTATGCTGTCATCACTATTAATGTGTAAAAATTTTGGCTGTTAATGTTTTAGCCTTTTGATTTGAAATACCACTTCCATATATCTAAATGTGTGTGTGTGTGTGTGTGTTTGTATGTAATATATTACTGTGTAATACAATAACTGCAATAACAATACTTCCACATAAAAAGTATGATGTCTGTTCATCATCTGTAGCTACTGTGAAGGAGAAAGAAAATCTCTGGAGCTCCAGCCAACATTTATAGAAAGACAGTCTTATCGTTAGTTACTGTAAATTAAGATGGCACTGGATGCATTCATTTATACAGGTTTGCTGTGTTCCACTAACATAGTTTTGCTTCTGTTGCAGCATATGTAATCTGTAATATATGTAATAAAAATGTTAGCTTATTCAACGAGCCACATGTTTCATTGCTTTGTTGCCTTTCTTATCATTAATGCATCCTTGTACAAGCTGTCAGCATCTCACTGATGAGAGGATTATTTCCATGTGCTACAGAAACATGTTTTGCGCATTTGTTTTTGTGTGTCTGTGTGTGTGTGTGTGCTCATGTATGTGTGGTTATGCTCGTGTATGTCTTTCTATTTGTGAGTGACTTTCCCAATGTGTTTGCACCTGTAAGTCCATATCTTTTGCTGTGTTTCATGGCATACTAGTCTTGTTACAGTTTTATTTTTCCTAGTTCAAGATAAAATTACAATTTAAAGCTGGAGCCCAATTCCAAAGTCTAAGTTTTGACTTAAGTTTCATGTCTGATAATGGATGCTTATGGCAAACATAGTTAAATACCTTTGACTGAAATTTTCAGGATTTCCCATACCCATTTGAATCACATCTTTAATGAAATAAGGAGTCTTTTCACAATGGATTTTAATGGAGTTTAGTAAATATGTACAGCTCTAATGATTAAGTTAATGCTGTAAACTGTTGAGTGCCAATTCACCTTTATGTGGTTTATTACACTGATATCACAAAAATGGCTGACTTTTGCTGGATTGAGAAGTGTAATTTGTTAATAAAAGTCAAATTACAGTATTTGTATTCTGAAAATATGAATATCCCATAATTCATAATGAGATATGTCATCTTTATTCGGATATCTTCTTTGTAGGCCAGTGAGTCTCTGAAGACAAACACTGCCTCAATCACTTTCTTTCTATTTTCAAAACATTAATGTTAACTTGTAGTCCATTTACAGGGTTTTCTACAGGACCAGGTCAATAATTCCAATGGAGGTAGTCCAGGATCATATCATTCTGGTACATGATACCAGCACCACAAATGAGAACTTCATTTTGGTGTTTGCATTGGGTCTAACCTAGCTTTTTAATTAAACATCTTAGGGTTTAGTATAGTTTGTCAGTTGCTTGTTGTGCTCACCACTGGTCCCCCATTTGGAGACACTACCCTTCAGATACTGCTCTTTGTCTTTTCACCAACTGGGCTATCCCAGTACCGTGTTTTATATACCGTGTGCATAGATGGTAATACTAAGGCACTGAAATATTGTTCTAACTCAAGGCAAAAGACGTGGAAAAATGCCATATGGAAAATGTAAGGTTATGACTGCTAAATTATGAGTGTAAATGTGAAAGGAGAGCAAAATTGGCAAATGGGAGCTGGCAAACATAGCAAGGATGCAGAACTCAATGGAGAAGGGACGATGATGCATGCACACAGATAATCCTCCGAAATACTTTAATATAGAAATTGTGAAACTTAGAATGTGAAACTTTGATATGTGGGATACGGTGGATCATACTTAGGGGAACACATATCAAGGGAATATTACAACCAGTGCGAACATCATACTTAGGGGACCACATATCAAGGGAATATTACAACCAGTGCAAACATCATACTTAGGGGAACTCATATCAAGGCAATATTACAACCATTGCAAACATCATACTTAGGGGAACTCATATCAAGGGAATATTACAACCATAGCAAACATCATACTTAGGGGAACACATATCAAGGGAATATTACAACCAGTGCAAACATCATACTTAGGGGAACTCATATCAAGGGAATATTACAACCAGTGCAAACATCATACTTAGGGGAACACATATCAAAGGAATATTACAACCAGTGCAAACATCATACTTAGGGGACCACATATCAAGGGAATATTACAACCAGTGCAAACATCATACTTAGGGGAACTCATATCAAGGGAATATTACAACCATTGCAAACATCATACTTAGGGGAACTCATATCAAGGAAATATTACAACCATTGCAAACATCATACTTAGGGGAACACATATCAAG
Source organism: Protopterus annectens (assembly GCF_019279795.1). Classification (NCBI taxonomy): domain Eukaryota; kingdom Metazoa; phylum Chordata; order Ceratodontiformes; family Protopteridae; genus Protopterus; species Protopterus annectens. The sequence goes on along the minus strand of NC_056726.1, from coordinate 1,897,156,658 downwards.
GGAATATTACAACCAGTGCAAACATCATACTTAGGGGAACTCATATCAAGGGAATATTACAACCAGTGCAAACATCATACTTAGGGGAACTCATATCAAGGGAATATTACAACCAGTGCAAACATCATACTTATGGGAACACATATCAAGGGAATATTACAACCAGTGCAAACATCATACTTAGGGGGAACTCATATCAAGGGAATATTACAACCATAGCAAACATCATACTTAGGGGAACACATATCAAGGGAATATTACAACCAGTGCAAACATCATACTTAGGGAAACTCATATCAAGGGAATATTACAACCAGTGCAAACATCATACTTAGGGGAACACATATCAAAGGAATATTACAACCAGTGCAAACATCATACTTAGGGGACCACATATCAAGGGAATATTACAACCAGTGCAAACATCATACTTAGGGGAACTCATATCAAGGAAATATTACAACCATTGCAAACATCATACTTAGGGGAACACATATCAAGGGAATATTACAACCAGTGCAAACATCATACTTAGGGGAACTCATATCAAGGGAATATTACAACCAGTGCAAACATCATACTTAGGGGAACTCATATCAAGGGAATATTACAACCAGTGCAAACATCATAATTATGGGAACACATATCAATGGAATATTAAAACCAGTGCAAACATCATACTTAGGGGAACTCATATCAAGGGAATATTACAACCAGTGCAAACATCATACTTAGGGGAACACATATGAAGGGAATATTACAACCAGTGCAAACATCATACTTAGGGGAACTCGTATCAAGGGAATATTACACAAGAGCAGACTGGAAGCAGAAATCAAATAACAGGACACAAAGTATGTGAACTCAGGACACTTTTCAGTGATAGGTTTTAAAACACAGCATTAACAAGGTAAGCCATAGCAATAATAAGGCTGAAAGGTCAAGGAAACTCATGTCAGGCAACATGAGAGAGTGTGTGGCGTCAAAATAAACATGCAACCATGACGGGATTAGCACATTCACAGTCTGCAAAGCAGGCCATACAGAGGCATAAGCTTTGCACTATTTAATATTTTACAACTGCTGTGCAACACTGCTCAGCTCATTAGTGTGACAGATGGCACTAGACGTAGCACACAACATCGAGTTGACTTCATTTTTGATATACAGTGAAAATGGCCATTTCTTGTTGGTTGTACATCAGTATCAGGGATACTCTCCTTGACCCATATCTCAGAGTATGACCACAAAACAGAAAAACAGATAATTGTTTTATAATTCCTTTTGGGCATGTGAGTGGTATGTCCCCCCCCCCCCCCCCCAGATTAAAGTTTGGAAATGGGAGTATAGGAAGAGATAAAAAGAGGAAGCAAGCAGCTGATAGCAGAAAAGGTGAGGAAATAAGGAATGGGCAAGATGGAGATGTGATTGTAGGTATAGCTAACTAGCTAACTACCTAGATAGACAGATAGACAGACAGACAGATAGACATAGATAGATAGATAGATACATAGATACATAGATGCATAGATATACAGATTAGTATACATATATATATATATATATATATATATGTATATATATATATATATATATATATATTATATGCATGTATATGTACAATATGTATGTACATAGCTCTCAACTGTCCAGATTTCCACAGAATGTCCAGATTTTTGCCTCATATTTTTGGGCTGTAACTCATAAAATGTTGTTTTTCTGGTTAATCATTGGTAAATCATTGAACATTAAAGTCAGATGATATTGACAGACATCTGAGATTCAGACTTCATATCCTTCAGGTAATTTATGCGAATGAAAAACCTGTTATTCTGTCAACTATCGACATATTTAAAAATTGTCCTATTTTGGGTCCTTTATCCCCCTTTATTTATGGCTTGCTCTATGAAGTTGAGAGGTTTGTGTGTGTCTGTGTGTGTGTGTATATATATATATATATATATATATATATATATATATGTATATATATATGTATTTGGGTTCCCTTCAGAAAGTCAAACTTTTAAAAGCTCGACTTTCATATGGCCAAGACCATATGATCGAACTTTTAAAAGTTCAAAAGGTCTGAATGGGGAATCTCCATTGAGCATGGAATGGGTAGATTTCCCTTTACCTCAATGTACTGCGATCTTGGAGTTAGTATATTTAAATAGTGGGGGTGTGGGGGGGTGCAGTGGTGGCTTTTTTCCGCTGCTAGCACTGTTTAGTTTTTTTTTTTTTTTTCACATTTTCAAACATTCAAATGCTCGATCATATGGAAAGTCGAAAATTTGGGTGTTCTGTTATGTGAAGTAGACTATATATATATATATATATATATATATATATATATATATATATATATATATCCTTCGTTGAAGGTTGTGCATTAGGCCTGGCAAGCCAGCATGTTAAAACCTACTGCCAATCATTAGCGGACTGGAATTCCGCTGTGGTGTCCCCTAACCGGGAAAAGACACAAACAATATATATATATATATATATATATATATATATATATATATGTTTTTTTTTGGAAAGGTGCGCAATTTTCTGAGAAGGGATAGTTGGGAAAGGGAGTAATGGAAGTAAAAGGAAGGAAGGTAAAGGGTAAGTTAGGTAACAGGAAAAGACAAACAAGACTAACAGGGTGCTGGGTAACATAATGTGGGAGGATGAACACAATGTTCAAGGGGACATCAGATAAGCACAGAGAAGACAATCATGAGGGAAGGATTGTAAAACCAACAGAGATGGGCATGGACACAGAAGTGATGTTTAAGTTCGGGATAGGATTGGGTGGTAACAGATGTAATCTTTGTCAGATGATACCCACTGGGACATTACACACCACCCTGGCTACAGTCACCACTAAGTCTTGACTCAGAAGGTGGAGCCATTGCTAAATAGGACGAGCAATGTAGTTAGTCACTGAAGTATGGTCTCTATCTGGTCAATGTAGGCATCCAACCTCTTGTTGATATCCCTCACAAGCTCTGCTGACTGCAGATTGTTGATAAAGGAGTAACCTCCACTCACACTCTGCTACTGATTGGTATCACTGCACCAGCTTATAGTGCAGGTATGCAAGGAGGTATGAAGGGAACTATGCCAGACAGGGACGAGATGTGCCGGGTGTTTCCTCTGGTGGGCTGTAGCACAGCTAAGGTGGGGTGAGAGGGAAAACTGCCTTGAGTGCAATTTGTTGGGGGGGGGGGTAAGAATTGCCTAGCCAATCTCTCTTTAATGCAGTTCCAACTTTTAAAAGCCTGTATTGCATTTGCAGTCAAACCTGAGCACCATTGCATGCCGTGTGATCTAAACTGTATTTTACTGTTACGACATTGTAAAACCAAGAAAAGGAACAAACTACCAAACTATACTTAAAACCAAAAGAGCAATGATAGCAAGGCAGGGTGTGATAAATAGAGGAGACCAATAAATCAAAAAAACTTTCATTGATTAATCAGTTTGCTACATTTTAAAAGTAAAAAAAAATGTCTTTTTTTTTCTTTTAAGTAAAACCTGAGAGCTGTAACTTTCCATGCAGGCAAGGTAGAAATTGTAGCAGTTGTTTGCTCCATTTGTAGCTTGCAGTTTGCTACAGTTTAAAAAGAAGAATTTTTTTTTCTAAATAAAACATGAATGCCGTAGCACTCCATGCAGGCAGGGTAAAAACTGTAGCAACTGTTTCCTGCAGTTTAAAAGTAAACATTTTTTTTTTAAATCTGAGCACTATAGTGCTCCAAGCAGGCAGGATACAAACTGTACCAATTCTTTGCTACAGTTTAAAAGAATTTATTTTTATGAAATATTTTAAAGGAGGGTTGGGGCAGGGCACAGAAATGGGACCTGAATGGCTGGGTCAAGAAGTGGGGGTCAAATTCATCTGGCCACCTGGTTAGTATGTCAGTAAAAGGAATGTGATTTTTTTTCTCTTTAGTAGAAGAGCTGGTGGGTATAGATCTAATTGTAATAAACCAGTTGCTTACAATGTAGCAATTGGTGTATTGCAGGGAGGTGCTTTTTTTCTCTTCACTTGAAGAGCTGAGGTTGTGGGGTGCTGGTTCAACAAGCTGTGCTCCTAGTGGTGCTGCTGCCAGTTATGGGGTACCTACAGACCTTGCTAGTGGGAGCAGGTTGCTATACTGCATATAATAGTTAAACAAATGGAGAGAAAACAAAATAAATAAACAAATAAATGTAAGAGAAAGGATAGTGGCAAAAAGGATGGGAGAAGGGAAGCACAAACAGTGAAAGTCACATTCTATTATTGACAATGATATTTTATATATATGTAGGTCCCATTTGGAAGATTGACTGTTCAGAAAGTCGAACTTTATATCAGCCAGATCATATGATCGACTTTCCAAAAAGTTAATGGAGTTATGTGGCGATCATGGTACATTGGGGATTGAGGAATTTACCCTTTCCCCAGTGTAATTCGATATCAAAACTGTTATATATAATTAACAGGGGGTGTTGGAGGTGCAATGCCCCCCCCTGCAGAAATGCAGTTTTCTTTGTTTTTTTCATTTTTCTTTCTTTTTTTTTTGATATTATAGATCTTTGTAATATCAATGTAACAACATAGATCCATATTGATAGTATATATATATATATATATATATATATATATATATATATATATATATATATATATATATACATACACACATGCATATATATATATATATATATATATATATATATATATATATATATATATATATATATATATATATGTATATAGGAGCCAGTAATTAAGTTGACTGCTGTTAAGTTGACATCTGTTTAGTTGACAAAATTTGGTTGCCTAAAGAAATGGTCGACAGGTATGCAATATCTCTACATTAACTGGGTGCAGAATATGCCCTTTTCCTGGTACTGAGCTTTCTTAGAGTTAGAATGTAAACTTAGCAGGGTGTCTATGGGGGTGCAGCAATCACTATTTAACTTGTTATTTATTTTAACTTGCATGTTTCAAGGTTAGTCATTGGCACATGCAAAGAGATGTGTCAACATATTTTAGTTGACCTTTCATTGTCATCGTTAGTGACAGTGAAATTTGGATATTTCAATTAAATTTAGTATTCCAGGTATCTGTCCATATGCATGTATCTATCTAGATTCACTTCATAATCTCAAAATACTGAAGCATCGAATTTCAGTATCTCGAAACTATGAAACCAAATCCACAAAACACCAAAACTATAAAACCCCAAGCCCAAAACTGCGAAATTCAAAACACCGAACAAACCGCATACACTACACCATGCATACACCACAACACCCATATCACAACATAAACAAATAAAAACTACACACATACACACATAAGCAGGGAGGCAAGTGCCCCTGCACCCTAACCCCCCACTTATATATACCAACTCTGAGAACGCACCAGCATGAAACAAATGCAAACTCACACACGCACATTCTCCAGTCCCTCACACACACACCAAACATATCAGCACACTCAAACACACTCGAACCCCACTCAAATCCCTTACAAAACACTCACTTACCTGACAAAATGCCTAGATCCACACACGGCACTGCGCACCATAAACACACAATCCTGGACATCATGTAGCGTAAGGCCATAACCACGAATTTGAGATATTCGAATCTACGATTATGAACTTTCGCTATTTTAAACATTTGGGTTTATAGTCTCGAGATACTGAAATTCAACATTTCAGTATTTCAAGATTATAAACGGCTCCCATCTATATATACATATATATATATATATATATATATATATATATATAGATATATAGATATAGATATATATATATATATATATATATATATATATATATATATATATATATATATATATATATATATATTATATGTATGCAGTTGATACCTAAAATAAAACTAATAAAAGCCAACTTAATATGTACAGACAGATTAATGTCTGGGCTGTTTAGCCATATTAATGTGTCTGTGGTCAAAGATACAGTTTGATGTCGGAGCATACCGTACATCTACAAAGTAAACATACCACTCAGACACACGTTTCAGTCACAGGTGATAGAGAAGGGACAGACAACCTTTAGTTTTGAAATGTCTAGCCAAGTAGTAATAGTGATCTGAAAGATATGGACTGTGTAGTGCTGCAGTCATACTACTGAAAAGAAAAATGTGCAGGAAAGTCCTTCATGATCACAGCAACATGGGGGCTGGGAAATGACCCCACTGAAATTCTCATCAGTACGAGAACAAAAACACTTAATATGAAGCCTCACTTGTCCACCTGCATATGAGGCATGAATAAGCACTTCTAACATTGCACAGACATACTACCACCTTTGAGCTAGGCTAGTAGTGACAGATGTGGCAGTGATGTGGGAGAGCTGTATTTGTTTATTTGTTTTTATTTATGTCTACTACTGCTACTATTAAAAGGTCAACATTTCAACATTTTTAAAACAGCATGTATACTCTCCCAGGTGCTCTGTTAGGCACTCCAGTGTGTTCCTGTGTGTGTGTCTATTCCTCTGAAGGGGCTAGAGACATGAAAATAACATGATTCCATATTTGTGTGTGGCATGCAGTGGCAGGTGAATATAACAGATGGATTTATGGTACATGGGTGGTGCCCAATCTTGGACTTTCCTCCTCCTGAATGACACTGAGGTCATGATTACATCACTTCATGTTTCTATAATGGTGATGTCATTGTTCCCCCATGGGCAGGATGCCAGCTGCATGATTGACAGCCTTGGCTAAGATATTCCAGGCTTCAGTCTTATTCTGAGGTTCTGTGTAATCCTCTTGCATAAGCCTTCAGCAATAAACCTTATGGAGGAGGAGTAGAGGTGATGAAGAAATATCTTAGACTCCTCGCCACACCACCTCTATGCTAAAAAGAGTACTGTCCTCTCCTTCTCTAGCCATAAGGTCTCAGCTTGAATAATCTCTGGTAAAAAGGCAGTGATCTAGCATCCAGAAAAGTTCTTGAATGGCCCAGCTTCTGTGTATTGATGGACATCAATGGGTAAGTCATTTTCATGATGGCTGGCAAACTGTGAAAATCTAGGTACTGTATACTCATGGTTACAGTGGCACCTTAAGTTGTGAAACATGGCACTCCTCCATCCTTGTAAATGTATGCTTTACAGTGGTTCCATCTGAAGATGGTTAAATATAGGATGATGATTTCCACACCTCTGAAATAATTGTCCTAATGTGCATGCACAGAGCTGCCCGCTGATGCTTAGGCATGTGTAGAAGTTATCACAGTGTTTATCTGATTCTCTCATCATGCAAATTGAGTGATTAAGAAACAATAATGAGATGAGACCTAATTAGCATAATCCCTGTGCAGGAGGGGTGAAGCTACACGATATAAACATGAAAAGAAACACAGAGCCTCATTGTGCTATGGAACAAAACTTCTGTAACCTGAGTTTGAATCCTGCAAAGGACTCTCTTAAACAAATATTCCTTTTCAAGAAGATATCTGCTTAAATAAGTAAGTGATAGCTTTTGCACATCCATTTCTTTCTGCAATGGTAACTTTTGTACTGCACTTTACTCTAAGGCCTGTAAGGGCTATTAGTTTGTCAGTACTTCTAAAAGTTTTGTACAGAAGTGTATTAAGAGGTACGTTGCAGGTATACTAAATGTACTAGCATTCAGGAATGATGAGATAGATGGTAGACAAACACCTGAGCTCATATTCAGAGTGATATACACTATTATTCCAGAATGTTGTGCTTTTCACATGTCTAATTGGCCACAGTCTCCCTTAACAGTGCTATTGTAATGGACAGGAGTTGTTGCTTATTTGAATTTATGTGCTTGTTTTGTTGGGATTATGTACTCAGTAGAAATATGTGCCTGACATTTACTTCAAGATTGTGGATCCAAACATGATATAAACATGAAAAGAAACACAGAGCCTCATTGTGCTATGGAACAAAACTTCTGTAACCTGAGTTTGAATCCTGCAAAGGACTCTCTTACACAAATATTCCTTTTCAAGAAGATATCTGCTTAAATAAGTAAGTGATAGCTTTTGCACATCCATTTCTTTCTGCAATGGTAACTTTTGTACTGCACTTTACTCTAAGGCCTGTAAGGGCTATTAGTTTGTCAGTACTTCTAAAAGTTTTGTACAAAAGTGTATTAAGAGGTACGTTGCAGGTATACTAAATGTACTAGCATTCAGGAATGATGAGATAGATGGTAGACAAACACCTGAGCTCATATTCAGAGTGATATACACTATTATTCCAGAATGTTGTGCTTTTCACATGTCTAATTGGCCACAGTCACCCTTAACAGTGCTATTGTAATGGACAGGAGTTGTTGCTTATTTGAATTTATGTGCTTGTTTTGTTGGGATTATGTACTCAGTAGAAATATGTGCCTGACATTTACTTCAGGATTGTGGATCCAAAGATCTAACTGTCAGACACAACCATGCATACTGTATAGCCTAGTAGGGTGGTAGCAGTACAGCCGAGCATACAACATAGGCTAGTAGGGTGGTAGCAGTATAAGGCTTAGTAAGGCCCATGCTGGTACAAGGCTGTTAATTCCACTGTTTTCTATACCAAGACTAAAAACAGAGTCCACAGAAATGTGCTGCACCTTTTGGCAATTGCACATCCACCTATAAACCCACATTTACAGGTGCTGAGAATGAGGTGATACTAAACATCCATGGGTGACTTCTCTTTGTTGTCTGTTCCACCAGCCATCTCTGAGCTGTAATTGTCAGCACAGTTAATGTTGTGGGAGGTTAGGTTCAGAGGTTCATAGAAAGTTACTAGGCTATAGGCCCCGGGAGCCCTTATAAGCCTAGACAAGAATTAAACCCATGTTCCCACAAAGTCATCATCTGTTTACCTGTCCACCAGGGGTGTATTTTTTGTTTCCCATCCAGTCATCAAGTTTATTCTTAAAAAGGGCTAGTGAGGTACTTTGCTTGATATGAAGATGATGTCTAATCCACAGAAGGGGGAGTCGTCGGGACACAAATCTATCCTGCCAACAAGTTCTATTAATGTCACAGACCAGGGTGAGGCCTTGCATGTGGGTTGCGCAAGTGGAATTTGATTTACTGATATGCAGCAACTCCATTAAGGCTGAGTCTGAGACTGCCTTGTATGCCAGACACAGGTCACATCTGAGCAGTCTGTACGAGACTGACTAGAGGGACAGGGCTTTTAGCCTATCCCTCTACTCGGTTAGGATTGAAACTATGGTATGGTCCACCACAGGACCATGGATATGATCTGTTTTGCCACCCACAGAGCAGAAGCTTTGACATGAGATCATAGGGCAACCGGTAGTTGGCCGTCAACCATACAGAGATGCTGGAGCTTCTGGCCTCAGTTAAAGGCAGTGCCACATCCACAGCATCTAACAATGGCAGTGTTGGATGTTGAAGCAGCACTTAACAGGCACAATTTCAACTACAGATGCTCCATGTAAGAAGTCTTAGTTCACTCTATCAAGAGATGCAGGCCCTTCTTGCCTCATAGTCACTCTAAACATCATTAAATCTGTCTGACTTATCAGGGATCCAACAGGCATGATCACCTGCCCACTGGGGTATTAGTTTTTATCATGATTTTTGTTCTAAAGATTGCACGTGTCATTGTGTTACTGGGTGACACTTACACTGGATATTTTTCCTTTTGTTTATTTACATGTGATTTTTTTATCCGGCACTGGAATTGTGGGACTGCCCTAGTCAATGTTGGAGGATTTATAGCCTATGATAATGATGGATGAATGAGCTGGTACAGTTAAGGGGTTGCAGGAGGTGTATTTGACATAGGAAGTGTGACCACTTGCACAACGTTTATGCCTGCAGATACCTATGATAGAAAAATGCCAGTATATGGGGGCACTATTGCTGGCCTTCAGTAGACACATGTCTGAATCTGCCTCTAACACTTGTGAGTCAGGAAGTCCATACATGGGCTTGGTAATGCTGATCACCTAAGATATGGTAACCTCCTTCCTCTGAGGTTAGTGTATCAGTGGTCACAACCCAGTGTATGTGCAAGGCCATTGTAGAGGCACTGGCTAGTTCCACCACAGCCATGGAAGAGATACTGCTGTACATGGTGACCTATGGGAGTGCATGTCCTGTATATATGTCTCCTTGGATAAACTGGCTTACACATTGGACCATGCAGTTTCTTCACTAAGTCATCTGACAGGTGTGAGGAGCCATGCTCACAGCTAGTCATCTGCTACATCCATAGATGTTAGCCAACGTGATCATGAATGAGCAAGATCCTGTGCCTGCATTGCTAGTACTTCCACAGCGATGTCTATTCCAGAGGTGTCTGCTCCCAGGGGAGTCTGTCCCCATGGCTGTAGCTGTCATAATGCTGGCACATCTCCTAATAGATATTAGTCAAGATCACATAGCACATCAGCATATATCCAAGGTTAGGGTATGGCCAGTTCAACTCCTGGCAAAGTCATCTCTCATGAGTGGGGGCATGCACGAGATTCTGCACCCTCTTGCATGGCCTGGACTTGTCTGGTATTCAGAGTCACAGTGTTGCACCATCCGCTGAGACTGTGTCCCTGCAGACACACAAACAGACACATGCAGACAAACACACACATACCACAGACTCTAGTACATCATACACATCCACTGATCCTGGCCCTTCTTATCATTACCCCATCAATAATAGTTGTAACACTTTTGTTTTGTTCTACTCCTCAGAAATCACAGCCATGCACTACCTGTACTACTTTGTCAGCCTGTGCAAATGATGGTAACTGTGCCATGCTCTCTGTACATTGTTACTTAGGGTACCTATGTCTGATGCAGAGCATGGCTAGCCTATGTGTGGGTAAGCACATCCTTGTGTTTTTGTATGCAACCTTTTTACACTTTTAGTGTGTCTACTTAACCTTTGTACAGTAATGTTGTAAAGCTATATGCAATCTGCTGTCTCTTTTCTAGTGCTTGGCATACTGTGCTAACCCCTGTTCCATATGGAGATCCCCTGCTGCTGGCTCCTATCTGTGACTCCTCATCTTTCTCATCATTTACTGCCTGCTGTGCTGAGAACTGCTGGCCTTGCAAGAGGCCACCCTGCTGTAACTGCTTTCTGACTATAATATTGCACACATGATCAGTGGTCACCATTTTGGCATACTTTGCAAGATCATACTACAGGGTACTAATGAATGAATCTGTACAGGAATAACATGTTATAAGCAGCCCAAACACATGATTTATAATGGTTCTAGTTTGGGATAATGCACAGTTGTATCCATGGTAAGTTTGATTGTGTGGATTTCTGATAGCTATCATGAGCAGGGGTTCATACCTCTCAACTGTCCAGATTTTCGCAGAATGTCCAGATTTTGCTTCATATTTTTGGTCTGTTCCTCATAACATTTGTGGTTTTCTGGCAAATCATTGGGATACTCTGAGGATTGAAGTCACAAAATAATGATACACATGAGTCTCAGACTTCATATCCTTCATAAAATGTATGTTAACAAACTATGTTACTCTAGCAACTTTCTAAGTTTGTTAGAGTAATATTTAAAATTTGTCCTTATTTTGGGGCCTTTGTCCCCAAATTTTGTCAGATTTTGTCCAGATTTCTTGCACTAAGAGATTGAGAGGTATGCAGGTCATGCCCATCATTACTAACAAGATGCCCCTGTGGAAGTCACCTATCATAAACCATAGGTTTAA